>NW_016161272.1:33166-42196 GCF_001687245.7 Rhagoletis zephyria
GCTCCTTTACTTGTGCAGAATGTTGCTTACTCTATAGTTTCTAGTGATATTAGTAGTAAAACCAAAAATTCTTCATACTAAATATTCGTTGGCGTCACCTTCGTTTGCGTAATTTTCTAGAACAAGTATAGAATAGCGACCGTTTAGATATAAAATAATCAAAAATGCCGATTGATAGAACTTTTTACGCTGATTTCAACGATACCAAATTTATTTGGCGCAGGTAAAAAAAAGAAGATATAAGAGGTTTATTTGTATTTTTTATTATCACTAAATTGTTGAAACCCAAAAGTAGATCATGATAAAATATGTAATATCGAATTAAAGATAATAACTTGTACTTTCAAAATAATATAAAATTCTTTACCATTAATTATGCAGTTTTTTCAAATAAGGCTATTTCATGAAAAAATAATATTTGTTCGTTTTTTAGTGGTTTTGGTTAGATAGATAGATAATTAATTAATAGAGGCAATGCACTGCGACCAGCAGGTCTATTGTGCCCTCACCCATTTACAGTACCTCATCTAATCCTAGAGAGCCCAAAAATTTGAGGAGATCCCCAGGGATTAGCGATTGTATTGCTTCGTTACTTGGCCAGTGTTGGCCCAGGTACCTCTCCCGTCTTCTCGCGACCGCCTCGCATTCGCTAAGCAGGTGCACGGGAGTCTCCTCAGCCACGTCGCAGAAACGACATAGGTCGTTTGACCAGATCCCTAGCTTGTGTAGGTGGCCTCTCAGTCTGCAGTGACCCGTCAGAAAACCTGTTATAATCCTTAGTTTTCCTTTGGATAGATTGATAATTGCCCTGTACCTCGTAAGGTTGTAGCCTCCCAGTAGGTGTTTTGCTTGACGTAAACCCGTAGTGTTACGCCTGTGTTGATTCCTTAGTCTGTTCCTTTCTTTCCTGAGCTCTTCCTTGATTGTACTAGGTCCAATCGCTAGGAAGGGCTCAGGCCCTATAGGCGACGAGGCGGCCGCCATTCTAGCTAGTCGGTCCGCTTCCTCGTTGCCCGCAACTCCTATGTGACCTGGTACCCAAGTTAATTGGATTTCGTTGTGCTCCGCCAGGCTGTTGAGCCTATCTATGCACTCAAGAACCAAGGACGACTTGACCTCAAATGCAGAGAGGGCCTTGTGTGCCGCCTGGCTGTCGCTCAATATTAAAATTCTCTCGTTACGGTAATTCCTACGTAGGGCACACAGACTGATGGCATAGAACTCCGCCTGGTACCGAGATACCGAGAGCTGTAGCCTCGGCCCGTAGACGCCAGCCCCAATGCCTTCCGGAGTCTTCGAGCCGTCTGTGTACCATTGCAACGAGCTCGATTGGATCAGCCTCTCCATGAGAGAGGTGCTCCAAGTCGCCTTGGTGCAAAGCTCTATTTTGAAATTGCTGTCAAAGTTAACCACCTTAGGCCTGTCGTCTCTGGGGAGTAAAGCTAACGGAACTTGGGAGCCTAGCTTGTCTCTGTTCCTTAATGATATGGTTTTGCCTCTGCCAAAGCCTTCTCTCGCGAAATTTAGAAGAGTTCGCTTTGCAGCCTGTTCTATGGTTAGGTGCAGCGGCTCGAGCTCGAGGATCACCTCCAGCGCTGCCGTCGGAATTGTGCGCATTGCCCCCGTAATGCATACACATGCCAGACGTTGAAGCTTGGTGAGGGATTGCCTCACCGTGGTGAGAGTGGTTCTCGAGGCCCAAGCCTCTGCTCCATAGGTGACTATTGGTCTAACTATCATGGTATACGTCCATCTCAGAACCCTGGGACTACAGCCCCGGGTCTTCCCTGCCAGGCGTTTGCATACCATTAGTGCCCTCGTAGCTTTGGAAGTGACCGCGTGAACATGTGCCTTCCACAGAAGTTTAGAATCCAGTGTTAGTACCAGGTATTTAACTTCGGTGGCGACGTTGATGGCGACCCCATTCAAAGAAATGTTCCTCATGCCTGGAAGCGTTCTTCTTCTAGTGAAAGGGACAATAACCGTTTTAGAGGGGTTGATGCTGAGGCCCATGTCCACGCACCAGCCTCTTGCCAGGTTTAGTCCCCTTTGCACTATATCACAGAGAGTGCTCACGAACTTTCCTCTGGCGATAATCACGATGTCATCCGCATAGCCTTGACAGCGGATGCCATTGTCCGTGAAAATCCGTAGGAGTTCGTCCGCAACTAAGCTCCACAGGAGAGGGGATAAGACTCCTCCCTGCGGGCAACCTTTTGTAGTTTTTAGCTGTACAACGCTGTCCCCGATGTCGGTTTCAGCGATTCTTGAATTTAGTAGCCTGGCTATCCACCTGCGGATCGTTGCCTGCACATTGCGTTTTTCAAGTGCCCGGTCGACACTAATATGAGAGGTGTTGTCAAACGCCCCCTCGATGTCGATGAAGGCACAGAGTACTGTTTCCCCACACTCAAAGGCATCTTGTACTACCGTAGACAAGGTGTACAGTGCGGTGTCCGTAGACCTGCCCACTCTGTTTAAGGGTGTTGTTCCTGATTTCATGGTCGATAACCTTCTCCATCGCCTTAAGCGGAAAGGAGGTAAGGCTTATCGGCCTGAAGGACTTAGCTAGAGAATAATATCTCTTTCCTATCTTCGAGATAAAAATAACCCCGAGCCCTTTGCCACACCTCAGGGATATGAGCGAGCGCTAGGCTAGCCCTCATGATGTTCACGAGGTGTGGAAGTAGGAGCTCCTTGCCTTGCTTCAGCAACACTGGACTGATGCCATCCACCCCGGGGGATTTATACCGATCGAAGGAGTCCATCGCCCAGCAGACTGATCGGTGGGTAAATAGACTCCTAGCCAGCTTCCAGTCCGCTGGGGACGGCCTGGTCCGTCGGCACGGTGCATCCCCCGAAGTGGGAGTGGCATCCGGGAAATGGGCCGAAAGCAGGGCAAGTGCCCTTTCCTCTTCGTTGCCTGAGTAAGTTCTATTGGCTAGCTGGATTGCTAGTCTGGTATCTGTATGGTCCCTTGCCAAGGCCTTGTGCAGCCTGGCAGCTGAAGGAGTCGATGAGATGCCCTCACAGAACTTCCTGAAACTGTCGCGTTTAGCCTTCCTGATTTATTTACTGTAATTAGTTAGACTTGCTGAATACTCAGCCCAGCGCCCTGTGCGCTTTGCTCTATTAAAGTTTGCGTACCTCCTTTCTGAGCACCGATATGTTCCGAGACCACCAGTTGGGCTGCGCCTTCCTTCCTGGTTTTGTCTCCGGGCAGCTTGAGTGAAAGGCATCTACGCCATTTAACTCATTGACGGTGCTCTCTAGGCTCATGCAGTTGGTGTACCTACTCCTGGACTTAATTCCAGTTAGGTTTNAAAATTATTATTAAATAGTTTGCGTACCTCCTTTCTGAGCACCGATATCTTCCGAGACCACCAGTTGGGCTGCGCCTTCCCTCCTGGTTTTGTCTCCGGGTAGCTTGAGTCAAAGGCATCTACAATAGCGCCATTTAACTCATTGACGGTGCTCTCTAGGCTCATGCAGTTAGTGTACCTACTCCTGGAGTAAACTCCAGTTAGGTTTGACTCTAAAGTCTCGCTGTACTTTGCCCAGTCAGTTTTCCTGGGGTTCCTGTTTGCCTGCCTTGCTTTGATTTCTACTCCCAGTGCAAACTGGATAATCCTATGGTCTGACAGTGAGGGCTCCGATGAGACCCCCCACTGGGTGACCAGAGGGCTAGCCAGTCTGTTGCTAAGCGTGATGTCTAGTACCTCCTCTCTAGCCCTCGTTACAAATGTCGGTGTTTGGCCAACATTGTGGATGCTTAGTTCCTCACTTAAGATGTACTCTAGGAGACACTCACCTCTGCGGTTCGTATCCGTGCTGCCCCACTCAACGTTGTGGGCATTCGCATCGCACCCCATGATGAGGTGGAGCCGTCTCTTTCTGCAGAATTCCACTAGCTGCTGTACCTCTTGCGGAGGGGCGTAGTTGCTGTCCCCCGGAAAATAGGCCGCGGCAAACACCAGCTCTAGGCTTCTGCCACTTAACGAGAGCGTCGTCTGCACTGCGACTAAGTCCTGTGTTAGAAACTCTGTAATGCAAAAGTAATCAATGTTCTTCTTAAGCACCACACATGCTCTGGGCCTCTCGCAGGAGAGGTCCCAAATTACCTTGTTGTTGTTGTGGTTGAGGCCCCTAACCTGGTCTCTGTAGGTCCACGGCTCTTGGATCAGTAGAATGCCCAGGTCATCCGTGGCGAACCTGCTGGAGATGACCGCCGAAGCAGCCACCGCATGATGCAGGTTGACCTGGGCTACTGCCAAGTGACGCGTGGTCATAGTTGGGGCTCGTCGAGATCGGAGAGCTGTAGTTCGCTCTCGCTTCTCCTATCGAGCTCAAGTCGCCTGAAGTCGATGCCTGATAGCAACTCCTGCGTGGATGGCACGTCTTCCGCTGGCTTGGTGGTGGTGGCTGGCTCGGACGTGCTTGCTGGAGTTGGTGTCTGACTGAGGGGTGGCTGTGCGAGGGTTGGCTGTTCCGCCGGTAAGGTCGAGGTCGACTGGGTCGCCTGGGCAGCGGAGGAGTCGGCAGCCGCCTCTATTTGGGTCTCCTGCCACTCCGACTCCTTGATACCTGTCGCCTTTTGTCGCCACGGCCTCACCGTGACGAAACTGAACCTATAGTTTAGGTTGAAGCCAGCCCTCTTGATGCTGACGTACGATTCCTCATCTATGCCCAGAAATAGTCTGAGCACGTTCTCCTCTACGGAGCTGGACACAACTTTCACGCAGTGATGTGGATGCCCTCATTCTGCGCTTTTAGTAGCCCCAACGCAAACTCCGCCGATTTGTCGGCGCTCCTTGGCAGGAAGACCGTGATGTTATGCACTGGAGGGATGTCATCGCCCCTCTTCGTGCACATCTCGGGTCCCTCCCAGCCTTCAAGTGCCGGTGCTTTCTTCGCCATACAGGTTACTGTTCTCTCGTCCCTGCAGTCAACCAGGAGCATACCGGATCTGAAGTACACACCACAGAACACCAGTGGGTGCGACCCGCGGGTTTAAAAATACAAAAAGCTATAAATTATGTACATCAGCTGAAGAACAAATTAATTACCTTTATGGTGACGTCATTAGCTTTTTAATCGGTTATAAAGGTCATAAGATATTAATATTTAAAATATCTAAAAATTGAACTTTAACCTTCTAGACACTCTTCATTTTTTACTTGCGCCAAATTATTTTGGCATGGTTGAAATGTGCATAAAAAGTTCTATTGATCTGCATTTTTCGTTTTTGCATAGCTGAACGGTCGGTATTCTAGGTTTGTTTACGGAAATGACGAATAACTTAAATCAAAAATGCATATTTTTATGTATTGTTTAGTATTTCCATTAAAACACCAAATATATTGCGAATAATACACATTTTACTTCTAATTGTATACTTTGCGTACTTTTTGTAGTATCATTAAAACACCAAATATATTGCGAATAATACACATTTTACTTCTAATTGTATACTTTGCGTACTTTTTGTAGTACCATTCTACTACCGTTTTCGCAAACTGCGATCACATTCTTCCCCTTTCCTCCTACTTCCAAAATACGAATCTAGATAAAGGAGTGTCAAATTTTAGCTGTCACAAATTACACAACCTTAGTTGTGCTTTTTTACAATTATCCAGTAACTTGCCAGCAACTCTCCAGTAACTTAATTTCTAAGAATTCGCTCCCATAGAAAAAATTTACAAAAAAGTGCGTGAACGCTTTTCCAGTAATAATTTGCAAGTTTCATGAACAGCTGATTAATTGGTTGTTTATTCGCAGCATATTCCTAATAAAACAATATATTTTATATTTAAATGTTTATTTTGGGAATTTCCGCAATAAAAAGCCACAAACAGTTTCCTTATTAGTTTAAATTTCATCCAGCAACATGCGATCAGCTGTTTTTCGTACTGGAAAATTCTTACAAGTAAAAATTTATCCAGTAAAATCCAGTCAAAACTTGCAACTTCAGCTGTCATTTTTCGCTCTCTCAATTCCCCTACTTTGCAAGTTTTTGCGTACGAAAACACCAAAACATGAAAATTCGTAAAAACTTTTACTGGATTTTACTGGAAATGAGTAAAAACACGCAACTCTTGTATTATTGAATCATGCTGGCGCAGTAAGCATTTGTGTGAAGTTCTGAAAATTACAACTACAACACGTGAGACGTATTCCACAACGTATGCTACGTCGAAACTTTCCCAATCTTTTATTATTAAGTTTTTTAACAAAGATATTTATTAATAGGAATAATAATTTCCATGTCACTGCATTCATAAATCCAGTCGGGCTTTACAATTTTTTTATCTAATAAAGCATTTGAGTCGCTTGCCATCCGCGTTGATATCAAATAATGAGCTTCCGTCTCCTCGAGTGTGATTAGACCTTCATTTACTTTAATTAAATGCTCAACCCTCTTCCTTTCCGCTGGTGTTATGTCTTCGCAAATAAAAAATACCAATCTTTTAAAAATCCTTTTGTCTTTCAAATCTGCCCCCACTTTTAACTTCTTTGCCAAAAATTCTTCTTCTTCAGTGGACAGGTCAAATACGTCCCTTTTTGGATTATGTGAACTATTTGTTTTTTTGGTTTTAGCCTTGTCCGAGGAATTATCTGTAACGAAACACAAATCTTAATTCTTGCCAATTTTTTTTTTATTTGTTATCTAGATTACTTTCTACAACGCGACGAATTTCATCATCTGTGTCACTTCCTGATGAAAGCAAGGAGATATTTATCATCCTGGAACTAGCAGAATGACAAGGATAGCTCGTGTCTAATCCATTTTCTTTGTAGTTATCTTCGCCGACAGTTAATTCCACGGGTCTTAGTGACTCGTCTAGTATTTCCCCCTCACTTTCAGGTTGATGAAGTTCGGCACTATCCAGAGCATATCTCCGCCATGGAATATTTTTTTTCTGTCTGTAGCAGTCTTCCACCCAATTGCGAGTGACGATTTTACCTTTTCCCTTGACATGGTTATATTTTGGTGTATTTTTGAATGCACATCTATGGATTAAAGTTGTATGATTAATATAAGGTAGCGTACATTTTTAATCTACAAAACTATTCGCACATTAAATGCGTACAACCAGCCCCCCAATCAGTCCTATATTTGGCGCCCATTGCTAAAGCCTTATCCCGAAGGCTTGAGCGTTCCGGATTCTACTGAAAATAAACAATGTACGTGTATTCCATTTTTGATCCAATGTTTTGAAACCTACTTGTATTCCACTGATTACCACAATGGTTCCTTTTAATAGCTGATTAAACGAACGAAATAACTGTGGTTTCCGGATCTCATTTTTGACGCATTCAACACTTTGTGATTTTGTGTCTTTAATCTTTTTAATCTCTATTAGTGTATTTTTGTTATTATCTGCTTGTTCAGTATTCAAAACCAGGTGATTTTCTTTGTAAATTTTTGGTTTATCTTTTGATCGAAGTTTTTCGCGTTCCAGCTCGATGTTTTCGGACAATCTTTGCCTTTTCTTTAGAATTTTTTCATCGTCAATGTTTTCTTCAGTGCCACGATTACGATCCAAGCATTGTGGGGATTTATTTTTTTTAATTGACTCTTTATTGTTTGGACACTTGTTCTTTTCAAATTGTATTTTCTTTAANAAGGCTATCTCTTGACGATTACGATCCAAGCATTGTGGGGATTTATTTTTTTTAATAGACTCTTTATTGTTTGGACACTTGTTCTTTTCAAATTGTATTTTCTTTAAGGTTTCGCTCTCAAATTGTGCATCTACATGCCGTGAGGAAATTGATACTTTTGATGGGCCTTTTCTCTTTTGTACAGTTTGTTTACTGCCACCCAACTCAGATGCTTTCCAACGTTGAAATAGTGATGTCGAACTCTCTGAATCTGACTTTGGAGATTCCTCACGCAATTTAAATGGTCCCAATTGGGATGTGTTCAGAGTGGTTGAGGGTTTTGTATCTATATTTTTCTCAGGAGCTTCCCTATATTGAGTTATACTTGTACCAATATCGGTTTCCGTAACATGTATTTTAACAAATGAAATTCCATACTGTATATGTTTGTTAAAGGGTTGGGTGCAAATTAATTTAATGAATTGCCACTTTTCGGATGTGGCACTTGGTACTAATGCATCCTTATTAAAACAACGAACTCGATTAGCGTTGGTCGAGTTTTTGCTCTCTATAGGTGTCATAAAAGAACACGTCACCAAAATTTCCTGCAATGAATAAGACATACTGATGAAAGTATATTTTTCAAAAGGAATATGATCTGTTTCGAAAGCAAACGTTTTGTTAAAAAACTTACAGTAAAATCTTTCGAGTTGCAACTTGATTTGCTTACTAAAACTTCTATAAATGCAGAGTGCTCATTTCCAATATCAATCCCCGTAAATATACGTGGCTCGCTTAGTTCGAGTACGACATAGGCAACCCTTTCACCTACCGATTGAGTTTTCCATTTTCTTCCTGTTTGTTTAAGTAAATTTTCAGCAGGATATTTCTGAAAATTTCGGAATTTAGGTTCATATGCATATTTCAATTGTATGCCTGAACTTACGCAGTCTTCACTGCTTACTTCACGAACAGATTTAAAACTAGCAAACGGCATTAGATTGGAAATAAATAGATAAATTTCCCCCTGATATGATCAAGAATGATAGAATACAAGATTGCCGTGACGTCAAGAAATATCAGAATGAGAGAGCAAGACGAACTCGACAAGAAAAAGAGGAAGCATCGAACAAAAGGCAGTATTGCCAAGTTTTCAATTTGAAAAAGCACCAAATATTTATTGGTGTATTTTATGGACTTTATATGCATACATAATTATATTGTAAGGATGCCGATTCAAATTAATAAAAATCAATGTTTCTTGCACGACGGTCGATTTTTTCTGGCTTGATTGAAGTTGCTGCCACATATTTTGTTGTCGCTTATGATTGTGCCATGATTTTATTAAAATTTTTGTGAAGTTGCTTACCACGCTTATGATTGCTATAAATTTTGCTTCCATTTTTTTAAGATTTTATAATTTGG
>NW_016161272.1:45236-53348 GCF_001687245.7 Rhagoletis zephyria
CACTTTTACAAATTGATTCCACGTGCACATGTACTGCATTTAACGCAAATATGTATGCACACATTTTCAGGTATACATCTTAACAAAAAGCATATTTAAGTTATTATTAATGGATAAAAGAGAAAGAGAAATTTGACATTTTAATAGCATTTCACGTGCTTTATCTTAATATTATACAATTTTAATTATTGTTTGTAAAAATACGGTTTATATTTTAAGAAAAGCCGTACAAATCCAAGGTTCAAACTTTGTGCAACATTAAAAAAACCAACACACTTTCGTAAAAATTTAGAGCTTTTTAATTCGATTTCCTAGATTTATTTTGAGTGTGCGGTTTTCTAGCCCATTAAATTTTAATATAACTAAGTTTTTTAAGATTTCTTTGATGAAGGTGTTGCTAATTTTCTCCATATAAAAAAATCGTCGAACACACTTCGTATAGAAGAAAATGGCTGACATCGTCGACAAAAAAAAATTGCCAAGTTCAACGGTAAGTCCCAGCTACTTTAAACTTGCACTTTATTATACTAAAGTTGAATGGGCTAAAAACTAAAGAATATTAATAAAGCTCGAAATTTTTACGAAAGTGTTCTGGTTTTTGGATGTTTCGCAAAGATTTAATCTTGGGTTTATACAGTTTTTCTTAAAGAATACATTATATTTTATAAACAGATAATTAAAATTAAAGAATAAGAAAATAAATAGTAAAATCTTGTCAATACATGAGTGCCGTAAAGGTATTATATTTAAGGAAATCTCTTCTTATAGCTAACGAAGACTTTGTTTCTATATGAAGCTGACTTAATAAAACTTAGTATCGAAATGTTTCTTTAAAAATTTGCCTAGGCTATAATATAGTGGTTCGTTCAAGCCATTTTTCAAAACTTACAAAGGTAAATACGAACAGGCGAACAAAAGAGAATACAAAAAATTTCTTGCTGTGAATTTTCAGAGCTATGTATATATTTTTAGTATTCATTACAAAATTGTACTAAAAAGTACTGCGTAGTAGGAAAGTATATTGTAAATGAAATTGTATCAAACAAGTACAATTGTACTAAAAATGCCAACACTGTTCTGTATACATACTTTTTTTCTTTTTTACTCTTATTTTATCTTTCAGCTTCGCTAAAAGCACTTCTACCAACGCTTACCAAATTTACGCCAATTGATAAAATTTTGCGATTTAAATTCATTTTCAATAATGTAAATAACGATTCGTGTTGAATCGAAAAACGCCTCGTCTGAATAGGGATGCCAACTTTTTCACTTTCAACTTCTCATTCAACTGCGTATTCAACTTTTGTTGCCTGTAAAATCGCTGCGTGCGAATGCCCTATTACGCAGCGTTTTTGCAGCATTTAGGCAGTCTGCACACGGGTCGTATAGCTTTAGACGCGTATTAGATGCTACATATGAAAGTTGTACGCTCAATTCCGCACACGTGCATTTAAATGGAGGGCTGTATACGAGTCGTCAGCTTCACGAATTCGTCAAAGCCAAGGCGCATCCATACAAGGTGGTGTTGATTGCATATAAGTAAAAGACCCGTGTATTTTGTTATTGCTTTTTGGTACAGGAGGATGTCAAAACGAAAGGGAATAGGAGATAATTTTTATAATTTTCTTTTGTTGAAATCCTAAAGTTGCGCCGTTTCGTCTTGGATGACATTCTCCTGTTTTAGTGTAGAGACAAAAATATCCAATCGCAAGCTAGCTGAAAATCGCTTAGCGTACAGCAAGGCGAATTTATATAAGGTGGTGTTACTAGCTCAGCTTATTCACACACACTCTTATAGCCCGAACAAAATGAAAACGACGACCTACAAACCACATCTGTCAAATTAACACGTACTCTTATGTAGATAATTATTTTGGGGACGACCGGGCTACGCGACGGCAGTGGTTGTGGCCAGATTAGATCTATTTCTATTTTTCTGGCGACAGATAAGGTTCTTCTTCTTTTATGTCAAACTCATACAAATTCACGATGTCGCTGCCGCGTTCAAAGAAATCATGTCGCCATCGACAAAGCGTTTAGATAATGAAGATGACAAATTGGAAGATGTGGTCCGCAGCTCGTCGTTTTCAATGTGTTCAGAACTTTACAGATTTTGACAGTTTATGCCGCCAAAGCAAAAACAAAATACATGTAAATTTTTGTTTTTGTACTCCTGCTATCACCTTATATTAATTCGCCTTGGCGTACAGCAGTGTTGGTAGCTAGGCGTACGTACACTGAGAAAAGAGAAAGAAGAAGAGGTTTGTTTACAATTTTCCGTGTGCGTGCATGCATTTCATAAAAAAAAAACGATAAAACAATAAAGTTCGTGCAAATAATAGAAAAATAACTGAAAATTAATTAAAGTAATTGGAACAAATGCAGGTTGGGTCCAAATCTCAAATTAGAAAACAAAATATTGGCATCTATAGAGATGATTGGGCTGAGTATAACAGTATACTTCTTTTTTAGGGAAACAACAACAACAACAACAAATATCAAAGGTTAAAGTTCAAAATAAGCTATATTTGAAATCAAGATTTCTTAAAAACAATGAATGTATTTTGAAAAATGTGATCTCATTTAATAGGAAATTCGATTCCCTTCAATTTGGTATACGTACTTTATATATGTGTTGTATAGTTCTTACAAAAATTGTATTATTGTAAAATAAATATAAAAAAAACACGTTTTGCAGAGAACACCTTTCTGCGTAGGCGGCCTTCGGCCGCACTTAGGGATTATAACCCTCACAAAGTAGAATTCTCTCTCTGTGTTGCGAAGAAAAGGCACTGAACACCTTTTGCAGAGAACACCTTTCTGCATAGGCGGCCTGCGGCCGGACTTAGGGCTTATAACCCGCACAAAGTAGAATTCTCTTTCTGTGTTTCGAAGAAAAGGCCCTGAACACCTTTTGCAAAGAACACCTTTCTGCATAGGCGGCCTACTGCCGGACTTAGGGATTATAACCCTCACAAAGTAGAATTCTCTTTCTGTGTTGCGAAGAAAAGGCACTGAACACCTTTTGCAGGGAATACCTTTCTGCGTAGGCGGCGTCGGCCGCACTTAGGGCTTGTAAGCTTTTTTTTATAATTATTCTTACATTAATTCAATTTTCGTAAGAACTATACAAAATATATATATAGTACGTATACCAAATTAAAGGGAATCAAATTTCCTATTGAATGAGATGAGAAAATACATCCATTGGTTTTTAATAAATCTTGATTTCAAAAATAGCTTATTTTGAACTTTAACCTTAGATAATTCTTGTTGTTGTTGTTTCCCCAAAAAAAGAAGTATACCCTTAAACTCAGCTCAATCATCTCTATCGATCCCAATATTTTGTTTTCTAATTTGAGATTTGGACCAAACTGCATTTATGCCAAGTAATTAAAGAAATAATAATTTTGTATCACGGTAACATTTTTTGCCTGATACTTTGACGCTTTGAAGTTCCTTCTTGTGCAGATCCTGAGGCGTAGAAAAATCGTTGCTGCATAAAAAATTGTATACTCGTCTAAAGCTATACGAACCGTGTGCAGACTGCCTTAAAAGTAGAAGTGTCAAACTATCGATGGTACTATCGATAGTTTTATTTTTTTGCCCCTATCGATGAGTAGCGATAGTTTTTCTCAAAACGAGGTTAAACTATCGATAGTACCAGTTGACTATCGATAGTTTAAAACCTCTAGCACAGCCGATTTTATTTATGATAGCGCATATTCATAGTCATATTTAGTACTCAACTAAGTCGAAACTATTCTAAGTCACAATTAAAGCTATTCATAGTCGCCTTAGTTTCGACTTTTCTGGCTAAGTACCAAATTAAAATTTAGTTTCGGCTGCAGCTGCAACTAAGTCGTAACTAGGGAGAAGTATTTTATCAAATTAAGGGAAAACAGACGAAATATGTAAAAATTAAGTTGGTAGAGGGTGATTTTGATAATATTGAATAATCTCCCATTAAAATTTACAAAGATCGATCCATTTTAATCGGAAGATGAAATTAAATGCGTATTACAATTCGAATAAAGCTACATCACAATTTTATAATTGGAATAATTTATATAAATTCTCAAATAATAAGTCAGTTTCACGCTAGTTCTTTTAAAGTAAATTTGTGCATAATTGTGCATTAGATATCTACTATTTGTATGTTTCACAGCATGCTTTCGATAAACATCGACTTCATATCACTGCGGTTGTTCTGGCTATTTCACACAATTAACAAGAAAATGATACCATTTTTTTTTTGCATAATCATGCAATGAAAATAAAAATTACATAAACGGATGATCAAACTTGACATTATTTAATAAAAATGTAATTTTTCCAAAATATCGTAAAGGGAAATCGATACATTTTCACACTCGTTTTGCTATATCGTAAACTAAGTCGAAACTACTTAAGCAGTGTTTGCATTGTTCAACTTTGCGTTCAACATTTGCGTTCAACTCAACGCAGGGTTGCACGAAAAAAAAGTTGAATGGCAAAAGTTGGCTGGCGACCAACTTTGTTGAAAGCGATTAGTTGAAATTCCGTTCAACCATAAGTTGAATGCAAAGTTGAACAATGAAAACACCGTTTTATGGCGAATATTTTGATATTTTTTCATGTCTTGATATTTTTAGCCCTTCAACTTTTTTTTCGTGCAACCCTGCGCTGAGTTGAACGCAAATGTTGAATGCAAAGTTGAACAATGCAAACACACTTTTAGTAGAAGTTTGAAATGCGACTATGAATAGAGGTAAATTTTAAGTTGGTACTTAAATTTAAGTTGCAACTTTGTTAGTTTCGACTTAGTTGCTGGACTATGAATACGCGCCAATGTATCCGTGTAGCTGCGCGTCAGTTTTTTAAGTTTGTCAATTTTTTATTATAAGTGATACTTTCATTGTGATTCCTCCTTTAATGGCCGTTTTCTCAACCAACCTTTAATTGAAAAGCTCCCTTTATATTTAAACGTTGCTTCAAACCATAAGACTATGTCTGAAGTAAAGCATTTCTATTATCGGTGTTTGACGTTGGTATGTTTCTTGGCTGTAAACAAATCAAAAACTTATATTACGAAATTTAAACAAAATATATCATATTTGAAAATTTATAATAAGCAACAATTAAACAAGGCAACAGTGATTTTGTTGCGGCAAATGATAAAGCTGTTTTTGATAGACTTTTTTATGCTGATTACGAGTCCGTAAGCATAAGGTTTCCATCAGCTCCAGATTTTGAGAAAAACGAGGTCAAAGTGTCAAAAAATCGCGTTTTTTGCAATATTTTAGAAGGTCTAGCACAAAAAACAAAAGCTGATAGAACCTTTAACTGGGGCTTAATTAAAGCTATAACTCTCGGCTACTATCCCTGCACCTTGACCTGATGGTCACTAAAAGTCATTTATTGAACAATATAAAAATACTGGAATAAATACTGTGCTATTGAAAAACATAAATAAGTTTTGCCAAAATCAGTTTTTGCTGTTAAATAAATAGCTATAAGTGACCTTAGGGTTAAGGTCCATCCCTATTCTAAGCGATTGTAGCCGAAAGTTCAAGCCTTAATTTAAGCCCAAGTGGAAGGCTCTATACCCTTTTGTTTAATTCCGGTGGGTACTCAAACTTCGCACAAAATCAGGTTTTGCTGTTTAATAAATGACCATAAGTGACCATCAGGTCAAGGTGTAGGGATGGTATTTTCAGGGATAGTAGTCGAGACTTCTTGCTTTAATTTAAGCCTAATACCGCCTTTTGTTTCTTTGGTAGAGCTTCTGAAATATTGCCAAAATAAACCCGATTTTTTGACATTTTGACCTCGTTTTTCACAAAATCTGAAGCTGATGGAAACCTTATTCTCATGGATTCGTAATCAGCACTGACAAGTCAAGCAAAAACAGTTGTATCATTTGCCGCAACAATTTTTTTCCCATTTTTGTTGCCATGTGTTATAGATCATAAGAAGAAGCTTTCTTTACTAGGCTCATAATTTTATTTTTAATTGTAAGCTTCAGTAATAGATATGTAAATAAATAAATAAAATTCGATAATAAAATGCATTAGTTAGACAGAACTATAAATGTTAAAGCAATATTTAAACATAAAGTGAATTTTAAAGTTAAAAGTTACTTAAGAAAACGGTCCTACGTGTGTTTATATTTTCGATATTTTGTTTTTTTTTGTTTTTCGATGCCGTCCCTGTTAATTTGGAACAGTTTTTAACATTACATTGACTATCGATAGTACTATCGATGGTAGCGTTTGACACTATCGATAGTATTGCTGGAAACTATCAACGGGTAATGGGCGCGTTTATAAGACGTAGCTGTTGCCCAACCGTTGGCTATTTGTCTTAGAAACTCACAGTTGAGTAGTTCCGCTCAGCTCAACAGTTGGCAAATTTCTGCCATTTTTACCAGCGGAAAATGTTTACGCTACCGGAAATCAACGTGTTGGGCTTAGCCTAAACAGCTGATCGAAAATACTTACGCCGCTTATATTAAATTTAACGCCGCTTCGGCAAACAAATTTATTATATTTTATATTACTGATGTGACGAAATAACTAGAATATTTTATAATAATACTACGTTTCTAAATATATGTTTTTAAGATGTTTGCTATATAATATCAAACTGTTTTATTCATTGTAACATTGAACGATTTTTTCAACACGGCGGCAGCTCAGCGTTGAATTCTAAATACTATCGGCGCAACTATCTCTATTTATTGCAGTTTCATTTGTTTACATTTATCAGCTTTTCATTTGGCAGCATATTCGTCAAGCCGTTTCTTAGTCGTAATGGTTGGATCCAACAGTTGCCAGCAGTTTCGTAGCAGATAAGCTAAACAGCTACGTTTTATGAACGCGCCCAATGATAGTTTTTTTTCTGAAACATGGAAACTATCGATGGTGGCACTATCGATAGTTTTACAACTGTAGTTAGACTGTGTTTATACTTTTGTCGACGCTATTTTTCACGTACCCTTTTGGTGTTGCTCGTTTCATTGACACACGGCGATTTTTGTGTATGCAATTGTTGTTGTCATCTGTGAACCGCTAACTCAATTTACAAAGACGAACGAGAGCACGAGCAACTCGGCGCCCCTCTCCTTTCCTCGTCATGCTCTCTCCTACAAACATCGAGTTGCGGCAACAAAAATCGCCGTGTGTAAATGAGCTCTTATATTCAGGGTTGCCACTTTTCTAAATTGTTACCAAAATTGGTAGAAAAAATTTGGGTTGCTAGAAAGGTAAATTTTTTCTCATTTTGGTAGATTTTTGTTGAACTTTTCGTTACCGGTTTATTTTTCGTAGTTATATTTATATTATAAATTTCTCTGCATACTTTTTATATACTTGCATACGCATAGTGAAGCACTATAATTATTCGCAAAAAAAAATTAAATCAACGCCATTTGTTATCCATTCCTACCGAACTGCGCCAGTTAAAGTTCCTTAGTGTGAGCCTCTCTCCTAAGCTCCTCCTTTATGGTATTGGGACCCACTACCAGGAAGGGCTCTGGGCCAACTGGAGTGATGGCTCCCGCCTCTCTAGCGAGGCAGTCTGCAACCTCATTTCCCTCTACTCCCCTGTGGCCGGGTACCCACGCTAACCTGATGTTATTGTGCCTGCCAAGGGAGTTTAGCTTATCAATGCACTCAAGGACCAGTGAGGATTTGACTTCATAAGATAGAAGAGCCTTGAGTGCCGCCTGACTATCACTCAACATTATAATTTTCTCATTTATATACCCTCTACTCATGATTGTTTCCGCACATAGATAGATTGCATAGACTTCTGCTTGGAAGATGCTCGGGTATTTCCCCAAGGGAACATGGATAAGTGTCGTATTTTTATTTTTATTTTCAAATTAATTAATATAGTTCGTTCTATAACAAAAACCATGTAAACCCAAGTTTCAAACTTTGTACAAAAATTAAAAGAAAATCAAAGGTTCATCAAAATTAAACACTTTTCATTCAGAATAAAAAGTGTGAAATTTTGATGAAAACGTACTAGCACAAAAGAGAAGGCACGAGTTGGCCCTTCTTATTATCTTCGTTCTTTGATGAAACCTTGTTGATTTGTTTTTAATTTCTGTACAAAGTTTTAAGC
>NW_016161273.1:0-15206 GCF_001687245.7 Rhagoletis zephyria
TAGCGTGAAACAAGAAACGAACAGTTATGTATGTATACATGTGTATATATATAGCTACAGCTATGTGCAGTTTTGAGTAAAAAAGTTATATGAGTTTGTACGTCCTTAAGAAGAGTCTTAAATGTAAGAAATATTGATTGCAGGTGTTTGTTGTAGTAAAGCGCCTGGATAAATGTATGACTGTAAGCTTGTATGTATGTATGTATGTAGGTTTTGTTGCCATAAGAAAAGTATACACAAATAACTGCATGCAAATGCGCGCACACACACACACACACACGCACACACATACACAGATGCATATAGTCGTATGTATTTCCGTACTTGGCTTGAGTTTATAAGTTTAGTATTTGTTTACGTGATTCATTTCCAACGCGCAGCATTGGTCGATTGGAAAAGTTTTTCAATTCAATAGGAAATCGGATGCCAGAGTACGAATACACTGCATACATATGTATCTTACATTTAGAAAACAAATTTTTGGCAAAACAAAATAACTTCGACTTCCTGAATTATGAGTTCAATTATTTTTTATTACATTTGCAATTTCATTCGTTTATTGGGCGGAAAAGTTCCAAGCTTAAAAGTACGATTCCGCCAGTCCCAACCAGCGTATTTATTCTACTAATGAACTTTTGTGGCACGAACTTTTCTTTTAGAACAATCATATACAATTTTGAATCAACTCATCTGTTAGTCGTTGTTTTTTGAGTTTATTGAGGGTTTGATAACTTAAATAGATAGTGCACTGCGACCCAAAGCATCTATTACATCCTCTACTCTCCAAAGCACTTCGTCCTGCAATTTCCGAAAAGTTTAGGAAAGGTCTTAGAGGTAGAGATGAGAGCTTTACTATGATCGTAGTTGGCTTGGCCCACGAGCTTTCCATCTCGATTTGCGTTCAAAAATAAAATTCGCCACACTAAAGGAGCAAAAGTGTACGACATTTAGTATAGCTAACAGGGAAAATTTAAACTCATCACAGTCTTTCAAAAGACACAAATCTCTTTTGTTTACATTTTCGTTGTTGCTGTTTTCGACAGAGTAGCAGTATGATGTATTCGCACACGATCTTCAAGAGTGACCAACTCAAAATTTGGCATTTTTGAAATTATACACTAATAATGTACTGAGAGCCTTTGTTTACCGTTCAGCAAAAGCTGGAGTAAAATTCTGTTATACATTGTTGAAAAAAACCTAAGGTAACGTCCCCCTTGCCCATATGATTAGAAATAGTTTTTCGCATTTTCTGGCGAATGTGTTATTTTGAGTTGTGTCACTTTTGAAGGTCGTTTGCGTATTGTGGAACGATTTTCCGTCATCTCTTGACAAACCGGTTTCGTTTGATAACGAAAAATTACACTGAAGAAAGCATAACGCTGAAACTGCCCTGACGGAAACAAATGATTTCTTTTTTAAATCATNAGAGCCTTTGTTTACCGTTCAGCAAAAGCTGGAGTAAAATTCTGTTATACGTTGTTGAAAAAAACCTAAGGTAACGTCCCCCTTGCCCATATGATTAGAAATAGTTTTTCGCATTTTCGGGCGAACGTGTTATTTTGCGTTGTGTCACTTTTAAAGATCGTTTGCGTATTGTGGAACGATTTTCCGTCATCTCTGGACAAATCGGTTTCGTTTGATAACGAAAAATTCCACTGAAGAAAGCATAACGCTGAAACTGCCCTGACGGAAACAAGTGATTATTAAATCAACTAATTGAAAGACTACTTTAAAACAAATGCAATGAGTAAATGTTTCGAATTTGTATACTCTTTTTGTTCAAAAAAACAGTTTGTGTCTTGGAAGTCTGAAAATGCATCTGTGAAGTCCAGAACGAAAGCGTGTTCAAACGGAACATACTGATTTTAAAGTTGTGTAAGCCAAATTCATTTTAAAGTAGGTGAAATTAAATTCAGGAAAAGGCAATTAACTGCTTCTTAGGACATCGCCATCTTAAAGAAATGAGTTCTTTGCAGGTAAAATAGTGAGAATTTCAATTAATTATCATTGAAAATAAAGTAGTTTATAAATTAGTTTCAAACTAATTCAATTTCCTGCAGGGTGGTTTGTCTCCAAACCAAATTTCGACAAGGGACGACGAAAACTTGTTCCACAATACTATTCTGCCTTTTAAAGATTAATTGAATCATATGCTAACGAGAAGGTCTTATCGTTATTCTTTTCGTCATTTAGATAATGAAAACTAAAAACTTAAATAAAAATAAATTAAAAACTTTAATTTTGAAAAAAGCAAAAATATATAAAATGTCTTCTTTTTGAGAATCAAATACAATCAAAAATAAATATTTTTTAAAGAATAAAATCTAAAAATTTTAAGATAAAAAAACTTAAAAAAAAGAAAAAAGTACAACAAGTTCATAAAGATTATGATTTCCAAAAAAAATACTTTTTTATAAGCAAAAAAATCTAGCTATTAAAAAACAAATGAAAAATTAAAAAAATAAAAAAAGTTTTTAATGTGTAAGTAAAACAACAAAAAAAAATACATTAAAAAAAAATCATAAAACTGGCAAAAAAGTCTAAGTTCCGGCGAAGCCGAACATTAAATATCCGGCATACGTATTAAATATAGTTTTTTCACCTTTCCAAAAACTCTCGTAACATGGAAAGCAGGGGTGGTTTTACCCCTAATTCAAACATCCTCGATAGTATGTACATATGTTCAGTTAGACTTAATGAAATCATTGAGCCGGATTCGGTAGAAATTGATGAAGCGGATATAGTCATAAGTGAGCGGGTGCTACACCCATTTTCCAAAACTGAATAATAAGGTTACTTTTCCTAAAAATTTTAATCTTCTTTAGAGAAAAATCTGTATCCCTACTAATTGCCAAACACTTTGTATTTGTTAGATTTGAGATCCTATTGCTTTTTTTCTAGTATGCAGAAATAACGAAGTATTACGTACAATCTAAATAACAAATACTAGCTAATCTAATTACAGGCGTACGTTACCTCTCTTTATAATAACCAAGTATTTGTCGCACACCGCAAAGTAAATATCTATTATGCCGCACACTTGTTTAATTTAGCACCGACGACCCGCCGACTGTGCACTCATTTTAATTGATGTTGAATGATCTATATTTTTGTCGGCAATATTTTGAATGTACATATGTAAATGATTGCAAGCTGTCAAGTAGCAAAAAGCTCTAGCATTCCAAAGTGGAGATGTATGTGCATTACATATTTGCAATTGGAATAATTAACAGACAAGCACGCTAACAGCCAGACAAATGACTGTGTCAGAATACTAATTGCGAATAGTAATGTAATAATGAGGGGATAAAAATATGTAGTTACAGGTGTATGTTTGTGCACAATTATATGCTTTTAAGTGCATTTGGGAATTTGCTAACAATAGTGCAATAAATATAATGTAGATGCAACCAATTTGTTTAACGAGAATGCATTCAAAAATATCGATCAAGTGCACACAAATGTATACATTATTGCACGTATCAGTTGTAAGAATGTACACATGTACATATGTATGTATTAGTTGTACATGAGAGTACTAATGTAAATAAAATGCTTAAGAATTCGGTGTCAAGTGTAGTATTTATGTATTATTTTTTTTTCATACACATAACAATATATTTTCCTCTTACAAATTGCGTGACTTTTTTGAGTTAGCTCTGAAGCGATTGAACTATGTAAATCAATTTGGCATAAATTGGAGTTAGTGCACTACTTCATTCTTTCCTTTACCGAGCGATTAAGATGTTCTGTAAAACTCAATATGAATACTAGGGCTGTCCTTAAAAAAATGTAAATTAAAAAAAATTTATGGGGTCGCTACTATCGCTAAAAATCGCGAAAATTCGGCAAAATCTAATCATTAAATCTGATAAATTTGACATATTAATTCATAAACTCGATTAGTTAATGCTGATCAAAGTCAAAGTTCTGTCGATTATTCGATTCCCAAAAAAAAATCGATTTTAAATTGTTTTTTATGTCTTTATTTTGTACGTAGAACGAAATTAGATGATGAAGTAAGACAACGCAGATAATCAAAAATAATTGTTATTTTTTTAATTTTGCTTAAAAATTTTAAATAAAAATTTCTTTTAAAATTTGAGTCTCGATGAAAAAATTAATCGATGGCTATGTATCACTTAGTTAAAGAACATGTCCTTCATAGTGAATTTTTCTTAACAGTTTTCATAAATAACTGTTATGTTCGGTCCCTGACAATTTTTGGAACATTTTTTTTTTTACGGAACCAATAGATGTGTTAGCATGGCTAAGGTTGAACCTGAGCATTATCACATACAAATCACTTCTTTGACATTCAAAAATAAATACTAATTTATGTAATTATATGCGGTAACACCTTGTTTGGCTTCGCTTAACGGTTTTCAATTCGCATCTTAAATAACACTTCTCATATCAGAAAATTAATTACAAATCACGCAACTAATATGCAAATTTCATTTTCCTCAAATCTAAGCCGCCTTCTCTACTTTTCTGCATTTTCCAAGAATTTTCTATCAATATAATTGCAAAATGCCAAAATTCAGAAAATATTCACCTAAATCAATATATTTTACTACCCAAAAGCTTGCTGCAGCTCATTTCAAAAGATTGCTGTAATTTACTCTACCAAAACGAAAATGTCAGAATGGGAAATCTTTGTCGATAAATCAACAAAGAGCCAAAAATTGCAATTTCTACAACATTTTACGAATATCAAAGAGTTTTAATTAATTTAAGATTACTTAGCGTTGGTGTCAGAGACAAGTAAAATGCGGCTAAAGGCATTTGCGATGGAAGAGAGCTAAGTTTTAAAGAAGTCGAAGAAAATCAACGGAAGTCAAAGGTGGCTGGGGAAGTATGTGCACTTAACGATTTACGTTTTTCGATATTGAAATTTGTTTTCATCTAGTAGATATTTTACATTTTCACACCGATACTTAGTAGCTGCATAACTGTGTGTGTGTGTGTGTGTGTGTGTGTGTGTGTATGTTGGTATGCAATTGATAGAGCGAAAAGTTTAAGACAATTTCGTAAGTCATTGAAAGTTTCGTAGTGCAACCAACACTCATGCAAATCAAAAGGAAAAATACTAGAATTAATGAAATAAAATTGCCAACAAAAACAAAGCGCAAATATTTAGTTATAAGAAATAAAAGCAGAACTATTATTTTAGTGGTTGTAAATAAACTTAACGAATATGTACTACTAATAGTTATCTAATGTATTAGCGTTTTTAATCTAACAACTGAACGTAGAAATAAAAATCAAAAATCAAAAACTTTTGTGAGTAAATGTACCTTTAACTATATGTACTAAGAAAATTGTGAGTATTTAAGTACCTACCTACATATGTATATAACTAAATGCTTAACTAAATTTTAGTATTATGAAAAATAATTTAGTTAAATATAAGCAAAATCTAAGCAAAAAAAGCAAGCAAATCGAGTAAGCATTGTTATTTTTTATGTCCATGTAAATTTAAAGCTAATGCTAAGCGAAAAAAATTTTAGCGCAAATTACAGGCTACATGCTATTAATTTGAGTTTTAGGCTAAGAATTTCTATACTTTGTAGTTTTTTTATTTATTACATTACACAGATTTACAAAAAAAATAAAAATAAAAATAAAAAATTGTGTGCATATTGAACCAAACCTCTATATCCCTATGTTATTCGACGCCCTGAATTCCAATCAGAGGTCTCTTAGCCTCCGTCACATCAGGTTCGAAGTCATTTGAAGGTCAAGTAGGGAAAAAGGCATTGAATATACATGAAAATTCAATACAATTCTTCTGAATTTGACTTTGGGAAAACCTTGGCATGACATCTAGATGACGTTGAAGAATTCGGATTTAATTTTTACTGAAAAATTTGTTTGTCCTAATTGGCCCTCAAATAACCTCAAACCTGACAATTTGGAGGTTAATGGACCTCGGATTCGAGGTTCAGCGGGTATAATACACCATATTTATGAATTTTCACGGTTTGTTAATAAATTTTTTCCTACTTCACCTTCAAATGACCTCGAACCTGACGTGATGGGGCCTTAGAGACCTCGGATTCGCATTAATCTCTTCAAATAAACTCAATATTGAGGTTAGGTTCAATATGCAGAAACTTTTCTCTTGTAGTCCTGTGTTATATTTAGATATATATATTATGTACGTATTACTATTTACACCTAAATTTTCTAATCAACAAATATAATTTAGACTGACTAACTTGAACTTTTTAAAAAACTATAGCATATGCAATTAAAAGAAAAGTAAAATATTTAAATAAGGCTCCGTACGACAAAATTCTATTTTTTTGAGCCCATTTCCATATTTTTATGAAATTTTTATTATATCCACATATATACAAAATTAAAAAAAAATTATCACATATTTTGAATTTTCCAATTTTTATTTTAGTTTCGTACTTACCTACCACCTTATCCGCCATATTGTATGATGCACCAATTCGAATTTTCGAAAACTAATTCCAGTTTTGTATTCAGCAACTCAAGGGACTTCGGGGATGAAATTTCAAAAAAACTGACAATTTTTTGAAAATCCATTCGCCATATTGGATCTGTCATTTTAAATTTTTTAAAACCGATTTCAGTTTTGCAATCAGCGACTTGAAGAAACTTTGCATGCAAAATTTAAAAAAATTTAAAAATTTAAAATTTTTTTTATATCCATTAGCCTATTCTGAACTTTTAAAAAACCGTCTTCAGCAAACCAAATTATTTATCTGTGCTTCCAACGAAGCTTCAAAGAAACTACGTACATACATACTTAATTTATACCTCAAGAGAACCTCAAAACTCGCACTGGGTACCGGACACTGTTCTCCACGCTATCAACTCAATAAAATTAATCTTTCACAAGCAAACGTCTGTCACTTTTGCGAGCTGGACGAAAAAAAACGTCAGAACGCATTCTCTGTGAATCTGACGTTCTCGCTAGGCGTATACTTGCTCACTTGCTTGGTGGTGTTACACACAATCCATTTGAAATTTAGAACAACCCATGCTTGGAGTTGCCAGCCTACATTATAAGCGTTCCCAGTTAGATCGGAGCGTCACGCACAATGGATTACTTTGGAGGTTGCGGTGCATTTGGCCCATAATAATAACAATTATGGCTTCATATGCATTTCCATTTGTATTTTGACGAAACTCTACTAGGGGCTAGTTTTTCTAGTATAATATATTTTTTGTGTAACCGAATTCGGATAAATATTCATCCTTGCCAAATGAATCTTCAACTTTATGTACATTTTCATCTTAATCGTCATGTTCATCATCATGTCCATCTTCACCTTTAGCTTAATCTTGATCTCCACTCAAGACACTCGAAGATTATCGCTAACCATACCTAGGCTTCATCTTATCTCACACAATTTTAGTTAATTATATCCCTTGACGTTCCTCCTTGTATCGCCACTTACTCTAAATTTAATGAGATTAGGCAAACAAAGTTCACTGCCGAAAATTACCCTTGCGGGAGTCTTTCCTGTCCCATCAGTAACAAAGGTATGTATGTGGAAATGCCAATCTTTATGATACTTGCCCATGACCTTTCCCTCTTCTAAGGTGCGCTTGAAACATTTCACCATGCCTTCTGATTGGAAATTAAAATTTTTCGGATACCCAGACTGCATTTCTAAATGCAGACCGTATCTGGGAACCCATGTCTAGGTAAATAACTCCGGCCTTGTTTTAGCTTCCTAGTTCGGTATGCGGTATCCCTCCAGCCGTTTGCTAAATTAGTCCATAACAACCGGGACGTACTTGTTTCTCAATCTGCTCATGGCAAATGGACCATCTACATCCATGGAAATTCACTCGAATGGTGCGACGGAGTTTCGCTGTCTCATCTGCACATTACTTCTGGATTTTGGTATTTCAGCTGCAATATGCTCCGCGCATTTAGCAATCAACTCTGCTTCCGATCAACGACAATCATTTCTATAGCACCTCTGCTTCATTTTCTCCAAAATCTTCGCGATTCACAGGTGCCCTCCAATAGGACCACTGTGGATTTCCATAAGATCGTCCGAAATTTTTACACCTACTATTCGATTTCGGGAGCACTGTGCATCTACACTTTCCCATATCCTACCGTACAAACCAGAAACTGGGGCCATTTTTGAGTACACTTTTGCATAGCGAGCCCCTTCTTACAAGACAGCATCTGCTTGTAATTGCAGCCGCATCGCATGATTAGAGCCGCGACTCTCTTTCCGCTAAATGTTGATGAAAGATTACTATCCCAAAAAATAGTTTGGACTACCTACGCAATCCAATAGAATTTTAGCAACTTCATAGGCAAAATCTATATTTACAGGCTTACAAAGTTAAAGTCTCACCAAACAAATTTACACTTCGAGAACTTTTGGAATGTCTCCGAAATCAGAGCAAATCTTTAGTTCTGATACAGCAAAAAACATAAATAAATAAATAAATAAAAACTAAAGCTACTTAAAAACGCTGAGTTACTTTTTAATAGAATTAAAATAAAAAACAATTTTATAAATTATTTTAGAGAAATAAAACATACATCTTTTACTAAATCAAAACAAACGCTCATGTACTATATTAATTATATTTAGTATTTAGTAATTAATTGAAGAGCAACAGTGCCATCTTGGTGCATGTGCACGAGGACTTAGAGAATTTAGTAGTTATGCATACATAAGTAACTGCTGTTAGTTATAATTTCTTATTTTGTAGAGAAGCAGTTGTAGCTAATTGGTAGACAAAATTGCGCAGAGCCATAACGAAATATATTTACTTATGCATTAATGTAATTCACTTGTATTTATGTACGTTAATTTTATGCTTTAAAGCAGCAGGAAACGCAATAAAAGAACTAAAAGAAATAGAAAGTGGTGTTGTTTCTTTACCTGCCAGAATATCGTCGTTTAAAGTACAAAACCGCGTATCGTAATTCTGCAAAACCGCGTAACTGACATTGGCTGCCAAAAATTGGATTTGCTCACATAAGCTCTTGGCTCAATCCTTATCCATTCGTCCTAAAATATACTAGCCAGAAATGCGATTGCTTTATAGAAAAGAGAACCACTTTGAAATATGAGTGTTTTTACGCTCTAGAAAATAATTTCTACCACTTCACATACGCGGTTTTGCATTTTGCACTTTAAACGACGATATGATTTTCTACGAGGCGGTAAGCTTTGATTACTGTCATTAACATCAATTAAGTTCAATAAAAGTGCTGGGCGCTGCTCCTACAACTGCAACTGTTAAGTTAAAGCGAGACTCTCTGCGTGCTGAGAACTTATTTTCGCTGGAAGTAGATGTTAGTCCCGGAGGTGTTCTCTTGACAAACTAAAAAGCACGAAACCAAGTGCCTAATCCGAAATCTAGAAAAAGCTGAGCAGGCTAAGGGGAGGTGCTGAGGTAATTCCACCTCGTCGTCCTCCATGCAGCTGCGAAATAAGGGGTCTGTTGTGTTGTGTCGAACGATAGCAAGTACGAAGGATTCGTCTGCAGAAGAATACTTCAAATATTGGTTCGGCGACATTAAGACAAGATCCGGCTTGCAAGCCTAGGCAGCTCATTACACCGTCCCGGCCCATCCTTGGCCACAATAACCTCGCAGTCCAGGAGTTTCCCAGCGATCGCTGATTTAGCACAAATCCCATCTTTACAAGAGAAGTTCACAATTAGTCATGCGATCCCAGGCCGTTTTTTCTTGCCGATATTACCCCGCGGGTGCCGCCTCTGATCAGCTTATCAGCCAAAAGTCTCCTGCCATATCACTATTCCCTTATAACCATACAAGTCTAAAATGGTAATATTTCCACGCACCGAAGGCATTCCTGAGCAATCTTCCAGCGTACTGTAAGTTAACTCAGGACTCTGATCGGCTTCTGGCTGCAAGTTCGCAGGCCATTTAGCCACCAGGTTCAAGTATCCTTGAGTTAAGTCGTAGAGAGTATCCAAATATTTGCCCGCCACTAAAAGTGCCACATCATCACTACTCGCCAACTCCTTTGGTTGGTCGTTTACGATTACGATCCAGCGAAAGGGCGAAAATAAACTGGATAGCTGTACGGTGGCAGCAGCTAACTCCTCCGCGACAATTCTATCCGAAAGTTATAGGTCACCTTACACAGGATGTCATAATTATTACGGAAAACTAGTCCGAGGGAAGCCCACTTGTCATCACAAATTTGAAGCAATCATCCCCAAATTCAACTTCTTTCGCTGAATGGCGCTGACTCTCGGGGTGGAAATTAAATACTTGGTCATCATATTGTACAGGAGGCTTAATGAAGATAATTAAAATTAAATAGGCACAATAGACCTCTTGGTCGAGGTCTGCACTGCAAAGTACATATTTGAAATATGTATTACAATATACATAGGTATCAACATAAGTTTTTTGGAAGGCTTCGTTTCTAATCTAAATATAGAAGGGTTGCCACCTATTTCAAAAGTAAAATGAAAATAGAATTCAACGAAGAAGATAACTGTAATATGTATTACAATGGTTGCTAGATGAAAAAGGTTTAAAAAGGTTATAGTTTTAGAATACTACAGAGGGGANTATTGGATTTCTCATCTCTCTTGGGCATTTATAGGTACATCGCATTCTCCAAAGGCCGTAAATTATTCCGCTAACAATTCACCAAATACGCACGTGGCAAAGTCTCACACAACCCAGTCCCGCTAGTTCAATACAAAAATTGTGAGGTGAATAATTTATAAGCGGATAGTCGTTGGTATGCTTTGTTACTATGACATCCTTCCAGCATTTCCTCGTAACTGACATTCCCAGATAACAGTATGCCGTTGTCTTTCCTGTTACTAATCCAAGCGTGCAGCAATTTTAGCACTTAAATATGGCTAACCATGATAATTCCAGCACAATACCTCCCAATCTTTCTTCTTCGGAAATCTTTCTGTTTTGGCAAGATGATAGGCCAGGTGTTTGATTGTCAGACATCTTAATGGGAAAACAAATAAAACAATTATCTACATATGTATTTACATCTTTAATTAATCTATGTATGTATATAAACTTGCACGTATTTCTGGATGGAATTGAACAGGTAAGCTGACGAGCTGAGAAGACAAAGTTTGCTCACATTTAATTACAGCACATGCAAACCAATTACCATTTCAACCATTATTCAATTATAACTTATTCAATGTTTGAAATTTTACTACATAAATCAAGGGTACAAAAGATATTGCGCCACTGGACAGAGTAACAGATGAGGTGAGAAAGTCAATGGCCCGTAGTTATAGTCAAAAGAAAGTCGACTCTGAAGTCAAAAGCAGTTTATTTTTTGACAGACTTCCCATTGAAATTTATGTCAAAAAGCTGCTTTTAACTCTAGAGTCGACTTTATTTTGACTATAGCTACACAGAACAAAATTAGTAGGTGATTTGAACTCTTAGATGTTTGGAGGTAGTTCAACTTCTTCAGTAAACATTTTGTCTGGATGTTATGGAGCAAAATGATCTGTTTCGCATCGAGGCTTTTTCTTGACAAGTGTAAATAGTGATCGTCATGTTCTGAAATTTCATCTGCAATTTTTTTTTTATATAATTAGGTATTCTCTGGGCTAAATTTTGCTGCCCTGCTATATTGTGATAAGATAAAAATTTTCAAGTCATCTATAACTATTATTCGAACACTTATATTACATATAAGAGTTCTTTCAAAGTAAAAATTTTAAGGGCTGGGCCTTGTTCAGGCACAGTTCGGGACCAGTTCGATTAAATGTAGTTGGAAACCAGTTTAGGAACTAAACTAGCCCCGACCTAGTCCCGCACTGATTCCAAACTAGCCCCTTATTGGTCCTGAACAAGACCGGAACTCGTACCGAACTAAGCCCGGAATGGTCCTGGACAAACCCCGTCCTTTAAGTTTAAAAAATGTTTCGAACTCATAATTATAATGAAAATACCTTTATAATATAAGACTCAAAATAATAGTTATCAATGAATTTAAAACTTCTTCTCAAACATAGTTATTATCAAAAAAGTTGTATTATTTTTACGAAAACTTTTTAAAACTTCACTATAAAATAATTATTATTTTGGGTATCTGAAACATTTTTGTTATATACACTATGTATAATTTAATTGTATTGCTTTATTTTTTTATGTTTTTTCACATAACCACCACCACCACCACCACCAGTTTCATTTTTTAGACAATATTTTTTTCACTCCGCAACAATTACAATTACATAAAAACTAATGTAAATTAATTAAAGTAGTTGAACAAACTAAACGAAACTACTGCCATCTGTGTGGTTACAATTTTGATAAGATATGCTATTAGAAAATTCCAACCATTTATTTTAGAATGGTTGGGCTCAGGTCCTAAATTGGTTCTTCCTAGTGTTCATTTATTTATTATTTTGCATTGCGCTCTTTTTCTTTTTAACCGACTTGGCCAAATATTTCAAAATATTTTTCGAATCTCGTTTGCATGTTATACTTAATTCGATTTTAATGTGTTTCCTTTTTGGCTTGAACTTTTCATAAAATGGTGCTCGGTCCCTAGGGGTGGGTCGAGATAATGAGCAGCTCATTAACTTTCACCCATTTTCACTTACAACCAACTGGGTAAAAGACGTTATTTCCCTTATAATTTTTATAACTTTATCATTGGTAATCAAACTGATTTAGTATTTAGTGCAGCTGCGCCAACCCTCGCAATCAATAAGAAGAATGTAAGTATCCTGCAAGTATCCTGTAATTATATGATTATACGAGTATAGTATACGTATGTATTTAAATGCATACCGCCCCAAATAAGTGTGTCTTAAGTCACTCAATTCGCTTCATTACGCTCTTCCCGCTGCTCCTTTCTCCCAATGCTCCCTCAATTGTTTCCGGTCAGCAACACGCTTAATATATATATATATTTTTTTTATATCGTCGCAACGCTCAATTGAGTTGTTAAAGTGACATTGAAAATATCCCAAAGGCATCACCAATACATAAACACAAATGTACTACATCGCACATAAAAGTAGCAGCGGAATGTATGTACTTCAACGTAATTTGGTAAGTTAATAATACCAAGTAATCATTAAAAACACTTTGGTCTCAGTTGTTTGCCTACAGCAATGTTGAACTGGAGATTGGTCGGTTCGGTCAGCAGCATTAAAATATACAGCATGGCAAGGATATTAAGTAAACACAACCGAAAATGCTGATATACTCGTATTTCGAGTAAGAAAACGGCAGGAAAAATTTGTAATAAAACACCGCGTACCCTTATCAAAGTCATCTGATTTGAGTGATAGTGAAATTACTCAGCTGGGCAGTGCATTCAACTGCCGGAAACATTTCCCAAACCACCAGCTTACACTGGCAGCGATTGCTTCCTGTTCCTTGGGGTTACTTCTGTTAGCCGCTTTACATTTTTCCTCTACATTCTGTGTGCAAAGAACGCACATTAGGGCGGGTCAATTTGTATGGAAGATATTTTTGACTGTGCGAGTATGTCACAGAAGGATGCTACGTGTAATTCTAAGCTAATTTGCCGAAGAAACCATGGGTCTAAAATCAGTTTGGAGTTGGACAAATTGCAAAAGTAGATGTCTTAGCATTTTGCTGTAGTGTCGTTAAGAAGTGCTTAAAACGAGGCTTCTTGGTATGAGGAATTCATGTGTGCACTTACATTTCTCTTAAAACTTCCTACAGCGAACGCAACAGTGTAAATTTTCATATTATCTTCCAAATCTATTTTCACAATTTGGCAAACTAAAAATTGTTTTTAGACCCATGGAGAATCCTTCTGTGCTATACGCGCATAATGAAAAAAACTACCCACCCTAATGTATCTACACAAATAGATACAAACATATATCACTACTTTGCATTATTTTTGCTTTTTTCTACTTAGTATGCAAGATTCTATTTTATTTTTCCCACCCGTAGTCATATAGGCAGTTGCATACATTTAAATAATTTCCAACAATTGTATTTGATTTAATTCGATTGTATTTGATTCGATTGACTAACTCATTTCCACCATACACCATTTTCTTACTGATTTATGTATTGTACATACAACTTAGATGACACATTTTCATAGGAGAGGTTGCGAGTGCATATATGCGGAAACGTAATTTTCCAATTGGAATATCGTCTCATTTGGTGCGCAATCGTTCGTATCCAACAAACTCAACATTACGTTTCAGATGGTTGAAGAACTTAAAAATATGTATAATAAAAGCTGAGTACCTTGCATGCTCAAAGTTGCGGCGTTGCCGTCTATTCACTTTTTTTTTTTGTTTTTGCTAAAATTGAGACAAGTGAAGGTGCCATTTGGTATGAGATTCTTTGACAGCTCCAAATCGCCGGTCCGGATGATATCCTACCTATCGTACTTAAACAAGATTTTGAGCTTTTTTTTGACGACTTTGAAAATCGTTTCCACAGCGTCGACAGTACTCTCTTATAAACCACAATCATGGAGTCTAGCGGACGTTGTCACCATCCCTTAGCGATAACCGATATAAGCTCAAAAACCTTTAGATCCTATAGCATGATGTCCTTCTTGCTGTAATGTCTGGAGAGATTGGTTGAATTGCGTAGTCGTAGGGATCAACTTTCAACGGCATAGGCATAAGCGGTAAAATATTTTGAACCGGCTTTAAAGAATCTAGTTTTCAGAATAAGCAATGTCATCCCCACATTTATCACGTGCTTTCCAAAAGTCAAGAAACAGTCACCGTACGCTGTAAGGGAGCTTTCTCTACAACACCGGGCACTGCTCTTCCTCACATACCATCATCATGAGCATGAGTATGAATACGATAACGAAGACGTACGAAACAAGTAAGAAAGTCTAAGTTCGGGCGGAGCCGAACATTAAATACCCGGCGCAAGTATTAAATATATGTTTTCACCTTTCCGAAAGCTACCGCTACATGGTAAACCGGGGTGTATCCATTTTGAGTAAATTATCGTCCTTAAATTTCGAAATATTGTAGTTTCAAGCATTTCTGAAATTTACTGTTATATGAAAAGCGGCCGTAATTTTAGTTCGATTCCAATAATTTTCAACGTTTTGCTTATATGTGGCAAGCACAATAACCACACCGAGTTTGGTACAAATTGGTAGAACGGTTACCGAGATACATATATGNACTAAAATATCTAGTTACTAAAATATCGCAGTTTTCGTATTTCTGAAAATTACCGTTATATGGGA
>NW_016161273.1:18188-32332 GCF_001687245.7 Rhagoletis zephyria
CACGATTATAATTATTTGATTAATTTCTATTATTAATCATCAAGAAAAACTATTGACAAAAGCTAAGAATATTTAATAACTGCTTAAATTATTCATTTATTTCATTCTTATCCAAATCTCAAATTTTAAACATTAATTATTACTTTTGTAAAATTTGAAAAAGAAAAGACTGGAATGTGCAAAGTTAATGAATTTAATTTATTTTAATGAAAACTTTTATTTTTATTTTAGTTTACTCAAAAATGAACCAAAGTCTTCATTTATTTTTAACTAAAATGTTTTCTTTTGCATATTCAATATTATTAAAAAAAGATAAAAATATAGTATTTATTGTACCGGAAACCTTTTACTTTTAATAACCCTTAATGAAAAATGTGTAATATATTAAAGTGTACTTAATCAAAAGTGTTTTATTGTATATTCATGAATTCATTTTATTTTTTGACTCCCAAAGTAGTGGACTTGGTCCATAATTGGACTAGTATTTTTCTGTCTATTTTTAACTAGTATGAGACTGGTATATTTCTGACCGAAATCTGACAATTGCCATCTCGTAGGACATCCCCATGTTAAAAATACCAGTTGGTTCCATGGAAAAAAGATAGTTGACTGACTAGTTGGGCATGTGGTTCATACTAGTTGTGAAGTAGTTTACAACTAGTACATTTGACTACACGGTACTAGCCTAGTACTAGGGGTATCTTTTTATAGCCTCTTCTCATTCTCCGTGCACAAAACGGTAGTGTTTGTATTATGAAGGGGAGTGCCATTCTGAGCGAACTTACCTGCACTGCAATAACCATCAATGTAGCAAAAAGCTGGAACCCAAACAATATGCGTGCGAAATGTCTCAGCCGTCTTATTGGGATATCTGTGGCATTTCGTTTCGAATTCAAAAGTATACAAAAAATGTAATTGTCGCCTGATGAAGCTTTCTTAAACCTCATTTGTCTGCCACGTACATTGTACTTAATACACCATTACACATATTGGTCAAATCCTATTAAAAATATTTTCGCAATAAAGCTTTCTTAAATCTTATCTATTGAAAAATTTCGATCAATTACAGTTTAAATTAGAACTAATGTTTTTAAGCAGGTGGCAACCATTTTATAAAAATATATATTCTTCACTCATATATGTTTTGTACTCAGCAAATTTTTCGGTTAGTTTTTGAATTCCTTAGCTTTATTAAAACCTCTCTCGTTTGTTACCCGTACTAGAATGTTTTGTTTTAATTTTTATTTAAATTTAACTTGAATTTCCAGAAAGGTGGCCGTCTCTTTAAATTTTTAATCAGGTGTCTTTTGGAAATAAATCCTTTTTGAACCACGTTCAGCCAGTTTGAAGTGAAAACTAACTGCGGTAGAACGATAAGTTTATAATTGTAGGGATTAATGCCTCAAAAGCCCAGCTGTTTTCCAGTCGAGATTCCCATCATACTTTTCAATAATGTTGTAAGCAAATTTGTATTTATTTTTGCAACATTTCTATATTTTTTTTGTTTTCAATTTTATGACAAACGCAAGCGATTTTATGTCCTACTCAAAAATATATTTGCCTCCCTTCGCTTGCATTCGCCCATTCGCTTAGGGCCTCTGCCTCTGCCTCTGCCATTCCACTAGCCAGTTTACTAGTTGACCATATCTACCAACGGACAATTAGCAAATATTTTGTTTAATTTCATTAAAATTTTGCAAATAAATGTTCACAAGTGGCACAATGACTCATGTGACTCATAGCGACAGCAGAAGCAGTTGACAACTCAAAAGCTCAAAAACATGCTTTGCATAACTGTAGACATCTTCGCATTGCCCTTTGCATATCTACATTTTAATTACAAAATTAAATGTTTTTGTGACCAAGGTCAACCGCAAAGAGAGCACGTAAAATTACTCACACTTACAACAAAAGCAAGACAACAAAACGTTTGCCTACTTTGCTTGCAACGAATTTAAAGTTTTTCATTCATCTTCTATGGCGAAATTTAATTCACAACTAAATTTTCGTTACATAAAAGGAGCGTAAACATAAAACCAAAAGCTGTAAAAACGCAATTAACGAGAAGCACTTATATACAAAAATATGTAGTTGAAATTATAAATGATCAAAGCTTTCCTGGATGTAAGAATGGAGTGGTGCAAATAGTCACAGACAGCGACGAGGATAAAGCAGTGTATCTTAAATCATAATCATAAAAAAAAAATGTGGAATAAAATGGAAAAATTTGAGATAGACCGTAGATTACATAGGAAATTGAGGGTTTCGTCACTCAGAACAACTGGTATTGGCAAGGTCGCACTAAAAAGTGCTAAAAACGAGATGAATATTAATCAAGCTTTGGAAACCACCCCGCTGACGCCTCAATAACAAAATCAATTAATTGTTTTTTTCTTGCATTATTTGCTTGCAGCAATTAGTGGCAAATTGTACAGCTGTCTAGACGTAAGGTCGTGTGGGGCGTAAATGTTGGTTGTTATATTTTGTTTGCGTAGGTATACATACAGAAACATACAAACAACCCTGCAAAAAATGGGACTAATCCAGGATGACTCCGGGAGAAATCGCAGAGGAGCATGCGACTAATACCACTTTTGATCTCTTTATATGGAATGAATTGATCGCTTTTGTTCGAGCATGTCCTATGAAGAGACTAATTGTTCACCTTTATACCCGAACGGGTATAAAAGCGAGTAGTCACTTTCAAAAAATAAAAATAAAAATTTGCGCCAGCTGAGATTCGAATCGGGGTGCTCAGTTTTGTTAGGCGAATACTCTCTCTGTGTGCCAACGCCGCACATGAAATTTTATTGACTAAGTGCGTACATATCATTAAATCGTAAATAGTACCCGTTAGAGATGAGTTGGGGACTAATTGATCTCCAATTATACCCATAAGGGATAAGTCGAGACTAATTGACCTCCATTAGTACCCGTATGAGACTAGCTGGGACTAATTAATGCCCAATTGTACCCGATTGAGAGTAATCTCGGAATACTCTCTTTAGAGATTAGTCGCACAATTTTTTGCAGGGAAGGTAAACAAAATACCCACACAAAAAAACAAAAAAAAACAAAAACAAGTTCAAAGTAAGTGTGGGCATAAAGTGAGAGCATAATTCTATTGAAGCTTACCGCAAGTGAAGGAATCAGTCATTTCATAACGGTTTTAAACTTAACACTTATGAAACCAGAAATTGAGTACATTTTTTTGCATCAAAGCAATTCCAATTGCATCCAAAAAAATTTGTACATTTTTTACATGTTTAATTTTCATTTAGTTACAAACTCTTTTTTTTGCAACAATATTGAAATATATACAAATTTCATTCGTTCTAAGTCCGTTCAGCCGTTTTTGAGGGGAGAGAGGTCTCGCATGGTCTCGATTTTTCATTTCATTAAATTTGCCACCACATTTTTTAATATTTAAACGAACGGCGCAAATCTGGCGACCTTCAATTGTACTTTATAAAAAGTATTGTACTTTATAAAAAGTTTTTTTTTTTTTTTTGAAAACAAAATATATTTGGCGTTCGCTCAAAGTTTTCAATGTACTATATCGGAAAAAACTATTTTTCGTAAAAATGCTATAGAGTTCTTCAAAAGCAATATGTTTCGATTGGAAAACTCTGTTTCGCTTCAGGAGATTCTCAACACTAATACCCAATTGTTTATTAGAGCAATTTATCACAGTAACTATTTTTTATAGGTCCACCCCAGAAAATGCAATTGGGAATCAATTTAAAATCTTATACGAAAATATTGAAGTCAAGTAAGCTAATGCTTAAATCAAAAAAGGTGTATGCATCGATAGAGGATTATTTATTTATTCCATATGATTATGCCATTACTTTTTCTTAATTCGTTAAAACGTGAAATATTAGTTTGGTAAAGAAAACTATTCGTCAATTAGTTGTGCATAAAAAAAAACCAATAAAGTCAGAGTTTAACTCAAAAAGACATTGCAAAAGCCCTAAATGTTGCAAATTTAACGGTAAGCCTTGCGCTTAAAAGCTTTTCTGAGAGATTTCCCACAGAATGAAAAGCTGAAAGCGGGCGCCTTAAAGGATTTGTTCCCAAGAAAGGGTTTAAGAAATTGTTAGTATTTTTGGAAGAAATCACGTCTTTTCCAATAGAGATGTGAGGAAAAAAGTGTACATATGACACATGGATTTTTCCAGACAGTTCGCAGAGAACAAGGCCTTCAATCATAGTACAATGTTCGTCTAGCACCAAATAGAAATGGCAACCAACACACAGCAACGAAATGTCATTCCGGAAACTCTACCATTTTATGGTACACAAATTCAATGGTATGATCTTGATCGACGAAACTTATGTTTAATCTAATTTTAGTCAACTTGCTGGGCAGCTGTTCTACACTACTTGCAAAAATAACTTCCTAATTATAATTCTTCATAGGGGCCCAGTTTTATTTCGGCCTGATTTAGGAACTTGAGGCTATAGACAATTTGCGGTATGTGGTATAGAACATTGAATATTGTATAGAGATACATTAATACCTGCAAAATCATAGTTTCACTCTTTTAGAATAAGCATTCTATTTTTGCTAATGGTCAATAAATACGGCCTTTGTATAAATTTTGAATAATCAGTTTTTTCATATACGCTCCTCATACACGCACATAGATAAGTACATATCGTCGGTGATACTGCAAAATGTCCTATGTCACTTATTACTTCTGGTGCTTAATTGATCTTTTATCTATATCTAATCACTTCTGGCAATAGTTAATCTTCATCAGCCAAAGGTAGACATTTTTGTCATTCGTTTATTAGGGTGTAACGATTTGCAGATGCATTCCGGTGCAAGTAAGATACCATCTAAGTGTCAAGGGTAATCTAATAGACATAGACCATTTTGCAGTATCACCGACGATATGTACATTCATGCTTGCACAACCACACGCCCTGAAACGCTCATGGCAAATCCCTATCCATACTGCATACATACATATGTATTTGTATATAATGCATTATACAAGTGCATAAGTGACGACGTGTATTGCTTCTGACAGCAAAGCGACGATTTGAAAGCCATCGGTGTCACACCCATATGAGTGCCACTGTTGTCACACGGTTAATTTGAAGGCCAACAACAAAGAGTACTTTGAACAAGCGTTTGCATTTATGTTCTTAATTTCACACCATAAAATCAACAAAAGCCGTGTTTTATTTGTCCAGAAATTTAGGCTATTAGCTTATTTTGTATGGAGGACTTACCCAACATAATTATATTGGCTTATGAAAAGCTATCTTGGCTTGTATATTGAACAAGAGCCATTGCCATTCAGCATCAGAAATTTTCTCCTTCAGCCAATCAGAAAGATGCAAAAACTTACTTTGACACTATTTGCAGTCAAACAACTGTAAAAATTAGGCTAACATAGGAAATAAGCTAATTTGGTTTTATTTGACCAAAATTTAGCTATTTGCTTGTGATGGGTGAATAAAACATGCCTAATATTGATTTTGATTGTTCTACTAACAAATGGCTTCTAGAGTGAGTTCTTATGTACGACGTAGGTATGTTATACATTTAGATACATACATATTTGTATAACTACGTACTATGGAAAATCATAAAGAGAAATATGTAATTACTTTATCTCTAATTGTAAGTATTCTACTAATATTGTAAATGTTAAAGTTTATTTATGAGTAAGTGAGTGTTTTAGCTCTGTGTGTGGGTAGCTCTTTCACAAGTAGGATTTTTCTTCTGAACCCTACGAGTCAGGGTACACCAAATTGCAACATTAGCGAAAACTGTGGTGGCAGGGCTATGCAGCAACGATGCAATTAATTAAAAGCATGCATTCCATGCTTGCCAGATATCCGCGGCAGCCGTTTGCTGATGGGAGGAGTAGTCTTACTGCTAGCAGAAGATTTTCGGTAGATGCTACCTGTAATCGTGCGAGGCAATGCAGCCGTTGTGGGAAAAGTTGGAAATATATGCAATCTGAGGTCTGCCATTTTATTTTTTGAAATTTTGCTTTTACTGCGGATCGAATCTTGGCCCTACCTTGTGGTAGCATGCACCTATAGCCACCCAAATAAAGCGGCGGCCAATCTTCACATTTCTGTTATGAAATTCATAGAAACGTGCAGTCAACTTTAAAATATCAGGGCCCGAATCGCGTCATTCGATATCGAACGCAACACGAATGGAAATTTTGTTTTGAGATCACGACATTCGATAGCGAGTATGCTTCGCCCATTTAAATTGTATTGTAGAGAAAACAGCTGCTATTTGGTTTCATTCAATTCGAAACGCATAATCACTCCATCACGAATGCCGCGATTCGGGCCCAGTACTTACTCGGATATTCTGTTCTGAAAGGTAACTTAAGCTCTCATAATATGTATGTGTATACAACCTTTCATGTATATACCTTACCAACCGGTATACATATGAGCCGTTTATTTTGAAAGTGGCATAAGTCACTCAAAAAAATCAAGTTAAGGGATTACACCAAAAAAAAAAAGTCAATTTTTCATGAAAAAACATTTACTCCCAAAACTTGAAGCCAAATATAGTAAAAGTGCGTTTTTAGTTAGGATTTTTAAAGGACTTTGAAATTTTATAGATTTGAAAAATTGAAAAATTCAGTGCTATAAGGATTATAACAATATGGGTACTAAACAAAATACAAAGTTCTGTAGAATTGAAAATATTATTTTTTGGTGTGTAAGGACGACTAAGTTTTAAAAATGTCCTTTTAAAGTGTTGTCCTTGAGTATCCTTGCGAATTCGCAGTATTTATTTTTGAAAAAAATCATGGGTTAAGAATTAATATACGCACGACCATATCCTCGAATTGCGTGCTTTTAATTTAATAGCCTGCAAAAAAATATCAATATTTTTCAATATCAATTCGTCCTTGTGAACCAACAAATTAAAGTTTTTAAAACCTAAAGAATGTACGCCATGTACGTACGATCGAATTTAATTTTCCCGTGATAAATGGCAGATCCAATACGGATCCGAAATACTTAATTTTTAAAATCTGATTCCAGATTCGTTATCAGCTAGGTTAAGAACCGCCGACCGTATAGTTTTAATCGAATCTAAGTTATTTTAATTTTTTTTGCAGCCATATTGGGTCCATCATTTGGAATTTCGCAAATCAAACTTCAGATTCGAAATCAGCGTCCCCAAAGCCCCTCGAGTAACGATTTTCAAGCTAATAAAATGAAGCTGTACAAATATGTTTGCCAAAAATATTTCCATGATTTTTCCATGACTAAACGAAATTATTTATACTGAGGAAAATATGGGTATCCTAAGACAACAAATTCAAGTAAATATTTTCAAAATTTATCATCAATCTTTTTAAAACAAAGGGACTTATGCCACTTTCAAAATAAACGGCTCATACGTATGTATTGCATTCCTCAATATGTATACCTTGCTGCACCCTTTCCTACACTCACTTCCGTGTTTTACCAACAAAATTTCTTCGTACACCTGCTAACATACCATTTGCTTGTCAAGTTCACAATGCACACTGGCATCAAATGTCAACGAAAATCCAGCGCAGACAGCTTATTTCAAAGACACGTATCCGCACTTTGCATAGTCGGTATGAATTGCATGTCATAATCAATGTCAGCATTTCTGTCACCACAATTTATCTACGAACATATGTACATATGTACAGATGTACAGATGTACAGATGTACACAGTACAGAAGTGGTACGTCCTTAGATGCACAATTCAATGCAACTATTTTGTGGTTGATATGTTACGTAGAAGTAGTACTTCGTAGAGCACCAATGAATAAATAGTTGGAATTATTTAATTTTTTTTATGCAAACCTGTTGCCAGATCAACAAAAGCTAGGACAAAATATAGCAAGTTAGCTTAAAAGCGTTATCCAAGATAATAGAAAATTATCTAAACTTATAATTTAATCTCTGAAATTTTAATTTACCTTCAGTACTTTTAAATTTTCAAATACCAGCTTTTCCATGATAAATATATGTAGATAAACTTAAAACTTTAACCAAGTATTCCCAGAGCTAAAGCCTATCCCAGACGTTCAAACTGCTCGATCAAACAGTGCAGTGAACCTAATGGCACTCGCTGCAGTCAACCTTCAATCAAACCATCAAATTCTATGCTGTCTTATATCGTCGTTGAAAAGTACAAAACCGCGTATCAACAAAATGCAAAACCGCGTATGTGAATTATGTAAATTATCTTCTAGAGAGTAAAAACACTCATATTTCAAAATGGTTCTCTTTTTTATAAATCAATCGCATACCTGGCTAGTATATATCAGGACGAATGGATAAGGATTGAGCCAAGAGCTTGTGTGAGCAAATCCAATTTTTGGCAGCTAATGCCAGTTACGCGGTTTTGCAGAATCACGATACGCGGTTTTGTACTTTAAACGACGATATATTTTCTAGTCTGTAAGGTACACTGTACTGAAGATTTAAACATAAACAAATCAAAAAATAAATATGTAAATAAAAACTCATTCACACTTGTGTCTGTTGGGAAGGTCTATCGTGAAGTGTATCTAATGCTATAATTGGTTAAGAATAGTAGTTTAGAAATAGCGCATTTTCAAATCCACTTCGATCGAGCTCTATACATATTGTAAAGATAATTTATTTAAGTTATTAAATAATTTTAATTTTTAAAAGTTGGCAGCCAATAATCAGCCTGAAATTATTGAAAGTCCATATTTAGCATGAAACGGAATACATATACAATATTTATTCATGTTGCAAATTCAACAGATTTTTACACACCGTATTACAGAATTATCTACTGCATATGTATGTACAACTTAGAAAGCTAAAATCTAAGTATAACTGTTTATAAAATTTCCTAAATGATTACTTGATCAGCTAATTGTATTAGGTACCAAATTTAATATAACAGTTTGCTACCCAAATGTCAGTTAATGTCAGTTAATGAATTACTGCACATGCTAGGCACTTTGTTACCACCGCAATAATAATAAATTACTCATACGCCCCAGCATTCACTTAAGCAATGAAATTAGTTGAACGAATTTATTTAGCAAAGCACAACTGAAGTGCCACAGCTCTGGGATTATTAACAAGCAATGCTGCTAGAAAACCCAGAAGAAGGAAGGAATTTGCAAAATGTTTAACAGCACAGTTACAAATGTGAAAAGTCAGAACACATGCAGTGATTTATTCGCACACAAAACGAAAAGAGCTACAAATTTGGGAATGCTTGCTTATGTACATGCAATCACAAGTTGTGAGTGAAAATATGAACGATTCTTCAACTCACTGCTAGAATATTTTCAGCGAATTTCAATTAGTTTAAGATTAGTGTAGAACTGCATGCGGTTTAATAAAACAGAGTTTCGGAGTTGAAAAAATTCAAACAAAATGGTCATGCTGAAGGGACTTAAATTATAAAAAATTATTCTAAGTAGCGCTTCCATGCCTTATCTCTAATAAATAGTATTTTCCTATAAGAACGGTTTCGACCAAACAAGGACACGCAAGGCTTTACTGATTTTCCGCTAGAGAAATTGTGACGGCATTCAACGGCATATACTATATATGCAATAGCCTAACTCAGGTAATTTAAAAAGTCTTGGGGTATAAAGAGATTACTCTTTGATTAGCCTTTGGCATCTCAGGTGCGTTTAACCCTTTCAGGACGAAGGGATACGTGCTTACAAAAAAGTTGTTGTTACTCATAAGAAAACTGTGTGAAACATTTTAAAGTTTTCTCTTTTTTAAATTATTCCAAATTTTCAGTTAATTATTTTTAACATAAAATTTTAAAAATACATATTTTTACACAAACTGAAAAAAACATAGTTTATTTGTTTTTGGCCGTTAATTGAAGATTACGTTACTTTTTTTTGCTCAAAAAATTAATACAAACTAGAAAATTTTACAACAAATTAGAAAAAAATACTTTAGAAACAAAGATACATAGAAAAAACAATTTTAGAGGAAATAAATAAACAAAAAAAAAAACACTCTTACAGAAAAAATTTACATTTGCGAGATACATTTTTAGAAAAAACTAATTGTGAGGAAAAATTTGTAACTTTAGAATTTTTTTTTGAAAATCTGTTTTAGAAAAAATTTTTTTTACTAAAAACAGAAAAAATTGTCCAAACGGAAAAAGAAATTTTTAGGGAAAAAATTTAGGAAAAAAATTTTGAGGAAATTGAATTGTAAGTGAATATTTTCTTATCTTTTCTTTAAGAAAAAATCGTTTGTTTAGCGACTTCAAAATAGGAGAAGATTCTCATTCTGCCGTGCATATATTTAATTGTAGGCTTACGGTCCCGAAAGGGTTAAAATACGGCATTGATGGCGTCACCCGCAACATTCACGTCTTTCGCAAAAGTTGCTATTTTTAACCTAATAACCAAGTGGCATTTAATTATCTTTCTGATCTTTTCCTTTGGGGAAAATGGGTGCTATACCCAGCAGATAGAGTCTCAATCAAGCATTATAAAGCAGCTTGCCTGGATAGAGCATACAATATATCCGCCTTGCTGAGACATTAGCGATTCAACTTTAAATGCCACATATTTTCATTGAGAGCATGTCAACATGCTTCAGGCAACATTTACCAATATATATATATACATATAAATAAATCCTGTCCATCAAATAAATACAAATCCTCTGGCCAATATCATAAGAATGGCCATATATTACAATCTCTCTCTACTTTAAAAGCAGTTCCGTCGTAAAAATATGTACGCCAGTAGATAAGTACCAATTCTTGTAATATTGCACGATAAAGACATCGCCATCAGCATTAGCAGCGCTATTGGTGTCGACAGCGTACACGATAACAACATTGTGGCAAGATGTCTTACTAGCTTGCAACACATCATTGCCTTACACAGCAAACATATCTGACGTGTGTTAACAGCTGTAAACATGCGTATATGAACGTATACTTACATATACGATATATGTGTGTAAATATGCTCGTATGCATGCATGTATGTAGATGGCATCTGTATGTTGAGTAAAGTGCCCCTTCGTGCAAGTTCAAAAGTACAAAATAGCAATCTGTGCATTTGTACTTTGTTCGAGTGCATTGATTGGCACATCGCTTTGGAGTTGCAAGCTACATATGCAATCATGCATGAGCATTGCTTTTGTTGTATTTGTGTATGAATTTCTACCTTGGCTAGCATTTCGTATATTGTTTGTGGTTCCTCAGCTCTTCTTAACTTTATATATGTACATTAGACTGCATCACTCCCCATACAAAAAAAAATTCGGTACTATTTTTCGACTGGAATTATAAAACCTATTATATCTTAAGACTTTCACCAAAATATCTCGCAAAAATATTAAGATTTACCTGAGCTGGACCGATTTGAAAATACCTCCAAAAATTAAGTTTTTATTATTAAAAACAGTTTTTTAAATATTTAAAAAAAAAAAATACCTCAGATGACTAAACAATTTAAGCTTAAAAAATTTGCATAAAAATATATTTTTTTTTAATTTTCTACGAAACCATAGTGATACGATTTTTGATGCTGTTTTGAACTTTTTTCAAAGACTGGCTTAAGAAAAACTTGAATAACGTAGCCAAAACCTTACCAATTTAGACTTGTGAGGCATCACAAGGTGAGGTGAGGTAAGGCATTTTTGCAGAGAAATAAAAAGGGTGAGAAAATACCTTTCCACTGATACCTCATAACTCTATATCGGTAAAGTTTTGGAGCAGTTATTTAAATCTTTGAAAAAGTTAAAAAAAGGCATCAAAAATCTCATTATTATGATTCCGTTGATAAAAATTGTTTAATATTTTTATGCAGTTTTTTTTAAGCTAAACTATTTTTTCATCTAAGGAGAAAAAAAAATCCTTTAAGAATCTATTTTTATTCATACAAAAACCGTTCCAGCTCTCGTAAATCTTGAAATATTTTGGTAGAGGTCTTAGAATATACTAGATTTTATAATCCCGCCAGAAAAATCGCAACTTTTTTTGGTGATGCAGTCTAATGTACATAGCTTCATTGAAAATTTTGCGGTGAATTCGGTTTTTAGCGGAAGTTTTTCTTGTTGATGTAACAATTTTGAAAACTATGTAGTGCATACTTACATGCACTTACTTACATATATCGCAAACGGACTACATACATATTTATGTATATGAAAATGAATTCACACATAGATACCTGCGTATGTATGTACATAAGGGTGGTCTAAAATATGGAAAGTACGAATTTTAATTCCCGCGCCCCCGGATATATTTCGATCGCAAAACTCTGGCTCTCTTTAGCAGACTTCCAGTAACAATACCCAATCGTTTACTTAACCATTTTTTAATACTAAAATTGTTTTATTTATCCCCCCAATGCATTTATGAAAAAATGCGTTACTATATAATTGAGTACTAGAGAAATAAAGTTTTCCGATCGAAAAATATTCATTTTCAAGGATTCTATACGATTTCTACGAAAAGTGGTTTTTCCCCATATAAGACTTTGAGCGCTTTGAGCGACCTCTAAATAAATAGTATTTCATTTCAAAATAACAAATAGGGGCATGTTTTTTTGGTATAGAGCATAACAATTCCGACTTTACTTTTTCGCAAGCATTTTTGGACCATACTTTCGATTGGCTTCAAATTTGTTTATGGATTCTATATATGAAATTCTGACTAATCATGCGCTTCTTCAAATCGTTAACGTCGTTTTAAATCTAAAGAAACGGGTTTAACATTTCTATGTATGTATAAGATGATCATAATTGTCCTGAATTTAACTTATCTATTAACAGTTGAACTTTTTGAAGTTTATTTGCATAGTGAAGACCAGTAAATCAGGGATTTGAGATTCCACTATCGTATTCCATGTTGAATTCTCTATGAAAAACATATTTAAAAAAATGAGCACTTTTCAAGAACTATTTTTAAAATTTTCTTTTTATGACGAGATGGTTTAATTTGTGAGCGTAAAAAATTTTTTGTAATTTGTTTTCGAAAACTTATGAATAGATATATTTAACGAGGTATTAAAAATCGGATTTATGCAAAAATTTAAATTTTATTGCGGATTGCAATGGAATACCTATCTAAAAATAATATTTGTACGGCAAGATTATTCTTAAGCGCGACAAACGCAAATTTTATTGCGGATTTCGTCAGTATACCCCTTCTTTAACAACATTTGCTCCGCAATACTGATATTCTGAAAAAAATCCACAATAAAATTTAAGTTTTTGAACATTGATCCTAAATTTGCCACGCCCATTTCTAGAAGGTTCTTTGATTAACAAAGGCTGCAAATCGGAGACATGATATAATTTTTTTACGAAACCCATCCCACTTGAAAAGGAATGGCTAATATTTGCTACGTGTTGTCGAAATAACTTTTAACAATTTTAGACTAGTTTTTTTATAAAATACCACCCACTGATCTTAAAACAGTTTGAAATGATAAAGTAAGTTACGAAATTTTGAACTTTAAAAAAAAAAATATTGCAAACTCTGAATTTAATTTAAATGCTGAACATTTTTTATAGCTGTAAACAAGGCGAATTCATATTCCAACAAACACAGCATTTTAATATTCAGTAACACCACCTTGTATAAATTCGCCTTGCCAGCATTTTTTGTAAATGAAAAATTATTTTTTATTTTGTGTTAATTTTCAAAATATGAAACTCAAAAAATTTAAATCATTTTTCACTTAAATTGCTTTCGTGAAATTGGCTGTTAGAGTTTATAAACAAAAAATATTTTCAAAGTTCAAAAATTCATATCTTTAAAAAAAAATACTTTGTTGATAATTTCAGGACTTTCAAGATCAGTAGCAGGAATTGTATAAAAAAATTAAGCCAAAAACAATTTTTTAATATCAAAATTCTGTAACATCTTTTATTTGTAGATTTTTTGTGTATGTATATTTTTCTATTTTATAGCCCCAAATATCACCTTTAAAACAAGGCCAAAACTATTTTTGAGGCTAAAATAGTTTCCAAGATATTCAAAAAATTAACTTAAAAACCCCGGATATTGTGAAATTTTTAATTTTGTGTTCGTTACATGATAAAAGAAAATTTCTGACCAAAATTCATTCAAATAAAAAATGATCGATTCCAGCCATTGGCAAATTTTTCATAGATTTATCCA
>NW_016161273.1:32591-35642 GCF_001687245.7 Rhagoletis zephyria
TAAATAATTTAACTCAATGTAACGACAAGAACAAATATGTATGTACAAGAGGCACCTCCCACTATTGAAAGTTACCTACAAAGCACCTACGCATGTAATCGTGTAGCTAAGAGAGTCATGCAAAAATGCCCGCATATTTAATATGTAATTTAATATTTTGCCTTCAAACGAAATAGAAAATATATTTAATGAATTATTATCCAGCTCATCAGCCTAGTCTCTATATATATGCTTGTGGTCAGCTGATTAAGTCAAGTGACATTTTAACTAGTTTTGGCTATTTTTCTTTTGTTTATTTAATGTTTATATTTTTTTTATAAAATTCTAGTACTTTGCCTAAGCAGCGCCATCGCAGCAGCGGATCCTCTTCGCATACACCTTCGTACTCGTTTTTGGCGCTCTCTTCGTATTCATCTTCGCGACGTCAATGTGTTCGCCTTCGTATTAGCCTTCGTATTCCTCTTCGTATTCTTCGTTGTATTCTTCTTCGTCCTCTTAGCATTCATCTCCGTATTCGTCTTCGTAATCGTTTGGGCGCAGTCTTCTAATTCGTCTAATCATCTACGTATTCGTCCCCTTCTCCGTATTCCTCTGCGTATTCGTCCTCGTATTCGAATTCATCTTGATATACGTCTTCGTATTTTCTTCGTACTTGTCTTTGTATTCATTTTCGTTGTCGCATTAGAATTTGTAATTGCTTTAGTTTTCATCTCCTTATCAGTCAGTCCTATTCGTGTTCGTATATTCTTAATTTTCGTCTTCCTACTCGTTCTTGCATTCTCGTTCGTATTTGTGTCCGCCTTCGTATTCGTGTTCGGCTTCAATTTTTTAATTCCTAGGAACAACTGATTAAAGTGCAGCATTTATTGCACCAAAGTGAATTACACGTTTCGAAAAAACATTTCTAAAAGCATTAAATTTTATGCTCTACGAAACAATCAAGCATACATACACCTACAAACACAGACTACACGCAAGACAACGGAGAAGTTGTACTCTCGCATTGACACAATTCAACACACAGAAGCAGCGAATTACATGGACTAACGGAAAGCCCGGCTGCCATCTCCTTGAATCACTGGTCACTTGAATTTCGCTATCACTGGTCGAGTGTGATGTGACTGCACTCAAAGCAATTTGAAATCTACAATCAGGTAGCCAATATCCGACTTGAGCAAATACTTGCAACAACAAAACCANCCTACAAACGCAGACTACACGCATGACAACGGAGAAGTTGTACTCTCGCATTGACACAATTCAACACACAGAAGCAGCGAATTACATGCACTAACGGAAAGCCCGGCTGGCATCTCTTCGAATCACTGGCCACTTGAATTTCGCTATCACTGGTCGAGTGTGATGTGACTGCACTCAAAGCAATTTGAAATCTACAATCAGGTAGCCAATATCCGACTTGAGCAAATACTTGCAACAACAAAACCAAATGGTGGCATAAAAATTGCACATCGAACAGAAAGAGAGAAAAAGTGGAGGATAAAATTGTCGAAGCAGCGCTTACGGATGAGCTTGAATGTGCGCTTCAACGATGAACCGTAAATGAATTAGTGCTGCAAATGTCGAGCGATTGATCGATTGCAAAAACATCCACACCATTTGCAAATGAAACTCATACCTGCATACAAACACAAAAAAAAACACTGCATAGGTATCAAGGTCAAATGCTATGCGAAATGAAAAGCTAACAAAACTTCAGGAACGCGGGTTTGAGAAAAAACCTCGCAGCAATGATTGCGTTGCACGCCAAATGAAATTGACACAGCGGCGAAGCCAAGTGGTGACATTAATGGAGATGCAAATTAATCGAAAATTGAACGTGCGTAAATATTAAAATAGCCGCACAAGTTNAAAAGAGAGAAAAAGTGGAGGATAAAATTGTCGAAGCAGCGCTTACGGATGAGCTTGAATGTTCGCTTCAACGATGAACCGTAAATGAATTAGTGCTGCAAATGTCGAGCGACTGATCGATTGCAAACATATCCACACCATTTGCAAATGAAACTCATACCTGCATACAAACACAAAAAAAAACACTGCATAGGTATCGAGGTCAAATGCTATGCGAAATGAAAAGCTAACAAAACGTCAGGAACGCGGGTTTGAGAAAAAACCTCGCAGCAATGATTGCGTTGCACGCCAAATGAAATCGACACAGCGGCGAAGCCAAGTGGTGACATTAATGGAGATGCCAATTAATCGAAAATTGAACGTGCGTAAATATTAAAATAGCCGCACAAGTTTGTACATTCTTCAAAGTGAGTATTTTTTTAGCATGTTGCCTAAACTTAAGGCCGTCCATTCTGTATCTCCATTTTCGTGTGCATCCCTGTTTTTGCTCCCGCGAAATACATAGAGATTCTGGGAAATTATTATTAAAAGGTTAGTGCGTCTGAGCCACTTTGTAGGATTGAAATTTGTGTATGTTACATATCTAGTTTATGTTGCAATAAATATATGGTCACCTGAAATACAAAAAGACGTAACAAACATCGGCGCTGAAATGCAAAAAGAAGTAACTAATAAAAAATCCAAAATTCACTTTTTNCTAAGGCGTGCGCATCCCTGTTTTTTTTCCCGCGAAATACATAGAGATTCTGGGAAAATATTATTAAAAGGTTAGTGCGTCTGAGCCACTTTGTAGGATTGAAATTTGTGTATGTTACATATCTAGTTTATGTTGCAATAAATATATGGTCACCTGAAATACAAAAAGACGTAACAAACATCGGCGCTGAAATGCAAAAAGAAGTAACTAATAAAAAATCCAAAATTCACTTTTTGGTTGATATGTCCATCATATTCAGAGCTGGGTAAATGCAATTACATTACAATTACAATTACATTCCTCAGTAATTGTAATTAGGATTCAATTCCTTTAGCTCACAGCAAAGGAATCGATTACTTTTTCAATTCCTTGAAGTAATTTCAAATGGAATTGTTTTTTTCTTTAATTCCATTACAAGGAATTTCATATTGTAATTGGAATAAATTACGTGCTAGTAATGTAATTTCTTTTGTTTCAATTCCTTT
>NW_016161273.1:35846-53345 GCF_001687245.7 Rhagoletis zephyria
GTTATGAGTTCGTTCTCAGTTCGATATTCACATTGGATATCGAAGGTAATTTTCGAACGTTCGCCAAAATGTTTATAGGGTCTTTGTGTTTATATTTGTGTTTATTCTTTTCCTCCACTACATATTCACCTTCACCTCTGTCCTTATATACATAAGTAAAGTGTTTAAATTTACCTTAATCTGCTCTTGATTTCGAAAATTCCCTTAGGAATACTTACCGCGCAACCACAACATTCAATTAAAACATCAGCGCCCACCAACACTCAGTTCAATTTTTCTTTTTGAGTTTCCTAATTATAATATTAATTGCACTCGTTTGACTTTTTAAGGCAATTACATATAGTATAATTAACAATTTAAGGAAAAATTATAAAATAAGCTTGTTTTTCACTCTTTACCAACGATTTTAATTCAATTATCCACTCATCAATAAAAAAAACAAATGGCCTTCATTCAGCTGTCACATTTGCTCGGTAATCATTATTGATTATGCAGCGATAATTATCAATAAAAATGCCAGGTGTTGCTGACATGTTACAAACCAAAACAAAAAAAAATATGTCTGCAAATAAATAAAAACATGTAGAAATTAACTTTTGCAAATTTGCCATTATGTGCTTGATAAATTATGAATTATTACAAATTTCACTTTTCGCTTACGCGCATGCATTTCAGTTGAATTTATTCGCATATTTTAATGCATTTCAACGCCATTGAATAGCGAAAATTGCGGACGCCGCCGCCATACATTTATGATACATAATATTTAATTATTTGCTGTAAATTTCGTAAATATACAAATAAATAATTGTACACATGCATGCGCATACTAAAGCAATGGGATAATTATTCAATTTCAAGTACTCACCCATTTAATTTATGTCCTTCGGTGGCTAATTAAGTTGCGCTGAGTGCATGAGTGCTTATAATTTTGCGCCTGTGTATGTGTATTTGCACATTAGGCTGACTCATGCTTTATGCTACTACTATAATGGCTTAATTCAAATGCATTCTCCGTCAATAAACCAATATTTTTAATTTTAATTTAATAACACAATAGCTTTTGATCCTGCTGATTTATCTGTATATGTACCTTTCATTTCCATAAAATGATATTATGACTTTGGTCCGATATTTGTAAGTTGCAGAAGAAGTATAGGTAGACCCGTGCAAAAAATAAACTAAAGTGATCAGGGCATCAAGCTGAGTCGATTTTGCCATGTCCATCTGTCTGTCTGTCTGTTTGAACGTAATTCAGTTCCTCAACTTTCGAGATATCCGACTGAAATTTGGGAAGCGGAAGGCTTCAGTTGTCGGATTTTGCATTTGAATATTGATCCTGTACCTACTAGTGTGTTCAGACCCTCTGAAACGTGCGAAAACATGCACATTCGGCTCTCTAGACGTTAACACCAGTTTCGAGCAATGCACACATTGGTTCTGGTAGTAATAAAATAAACATAAGAGCGTATTGTATCAGGCCGAAGTAATGCAAACATTTTTCTCTCTGACAAAAAACATTCTCAATAATCAACGGTAATTTTTAGAGACTTGAGACTTGCACCTTATTATATTACATTTTTAAGGGCAAGAAAACTACATACTTAACATTTTTCTTAGAAATCGAATTGAAGAGCTGAAAATTTTTATGACAATTTTTTGAATTCCAATTTGTGAAATATAAAATTTGAAAAAAACTCCTTATGAAGCGACTCGGCATAAAAAAACTACAGTAGCTCTTATTGATATATTTTTTATGTTGAAAAATACCCAACAGATATAGGGGTGTTGACCAAATACCAACGAAATTATGCATAATCACCAAAATCAAAAATTCTGCAAAATGCCCATATGCAAGACAGCATCCTCAAATTTCGCTCTACTAACTTTATTAGTTTAAGATAAAAAAAAAAATAATAATAGAAAACATAGTAAGTATAGTAAGAGCCGTTGTCTAAATTCGTCGGCCATGATTTTTTTTATTTATTTATTTTTTATTTTTTTAAGTTTGCCAGCATTTTAAAATCATATAAAACTGAAAATGAAAAAATTAATTTGTAAAAAACTGTTGTTATTTGAGATTGTAAATGAGTATATGTGTGTGAGTTTGTGAGCAAATTTTAAAATTATACAGCTTGAAAACGTCAAAAATGCTAAAAGCCTCTCTCAGCGTTTCTACCGTACTATATTTTTATTATGATAAAAAATTAATTCTCGATACCTATTCGTCGTTGTAAACCAAAGAAAACAAATTTTTTTGCAATTGTACAGATTTTTTTTCATTCGGTACTCATATTATTACTCTATATTGCACTGATTTTTTTTTTTTTTAATAATAATACATATGTAAACATGTAATTTCAAAGTTTATTTTTAAAAAAATCTTGACGTCAGAGAGAAAAACGCTGTTTTTATATAATTGATCCCTAATTTCGTGATTGCTTCGCAAATTTTTCGGTTTTTGTCATATGGTTTTTACTCCGTAACTCCCAACTTTTTTTTTTATAGAAAAAATTATTTCCAACTTTAAATTTTTCATAAAAGACGAAAGAAAAAATTTCTGCCTGCTCCACTTTGCAAATGAAGCCGAATTGAAACCAGATATTTTCTTTAGAGTCATAAAATAGGCCAAATTATATGAATCAGTTATGGAAGAAGCAAACTTTTTTTCTGAGGCTTCCTAATGTTTTCATTAATTTGTTAAAATATATATTTCCAGGCAACAAATTACATAAATTAATATTTGTCGTTGCATAGGTTTGAGCGTAGTGTGCGTGCATGTCGAGCACTCACGCGACTCATTAACGCCAAAACCGCATGTTAATATTAGCGTTCTACATGTAAATATAATACATATGTATATGGGGCGTTCCATACCAAAATGTGTTTGATTTGTTTCCAATTTTTAGGGTTGATGGATAAACATAAATAATAAACAAATATGAATATTTATAAATACATTTTTAAATCTTTACTACACAAAAACAAAAACAAATCGATTCAATGTTTTTCCAGATATCTCGAAAACGAGGCGAGGAAAAATTTGAAAAAATCACACATACACACTTCAAAGTTCTTTATGAAAAGACATATTTTTAAAATTTTTTTTCATGAAAAATTTTTCAAATGCAAATTTTTTCATACAAAAAATTAGTAGTTAAAAATATGCCATCTCAAAAAAAAATTCAAAAAAATCACAATGGTAGCTCTGAGTATTGCGCACTCTACAATTATTTGACTTATGATTTTTTATAAACCGACAAATTTTTTAAATTTTTTTTTTTTATTTTTTTTTTTTTGAGTATGCAAATTTATAGCCCACTAAATTTTACTTGCACTTTATTATACTAAAACTTAATGGGCTAAAAAACTGCATACTCAAAAAATTGTAAAAAAATTTAGAAAATTTTTAAATTCGTAATGTACTCATTTTACTCTACTACGGTGTAAAAAAATATTCATAGCTCAAATTATTGTAGAGGGCACCCCATAATACTATACATAAATATTTCGCAATACTCAGAGCTACCATTGTCATTTTTTTTCAATTTTTTTTAGAGGTGGCATATTTTCAAAAACTAATTTTTTTTCCAAAAAATTTGTATGTGAAAAATTTTTCAAGAAAAAAAATTTTAAATAGTTTATTTCATAGAGAATTTTTAAATGTATATGTGTGACTTTTTTCAAATTTTTTCCTCGCCCCGTTCACCAGATATTTGGAAAACTATTAAATCGATTAGTTTTTGTTTTTGTGCTGTAAACTTTTTAAAAATGTATTGATAAAGGTCAAATTTCATATTTATTTATTATTTATGTTTATACATACATACATCAAGCCTAAAAATTGTAAACAAATCAAACACATGAAGTGTGAACCTTGTCCATTTTGGTATGGTACGCCCCATATATATGTATATCTATGCAAGTATGTATGCAGGTGTTAGGCGACTATTTTTGCTATGTAATTTGGAATTATTGATCCTTTTATGTTTTTGTTCGCACGTACTTGTTTAGTTTTTAACAGCAACAGATGATGGGCATTCATCGCGAGCAGACACATAACGGACGTGGACGCATGCGAACGAGTGTTTTTGTTATTACATAAATAAAATGGTATTGAATTTCAACACTAAATTTTAGTGAATACTTAATTATATTATTAAGTTAAATCCTTGCATTGATTAATCGAGTGAGTTTGTCAAGTTCAATGTTCACATTAATACCAATAACATGTTAAATACATTTGATGAATAGAGGAGAAGGACTTTTCTGATAAAGGGTGCAAGAAATTTACATCTTCTAGCAATTTTTGGTAAAATCTATGATATGCCATTACCCATTTTTGTGCGTATTAACGATGCAAAGGCGAGAGATGGCGAAAGCATCAAGGCACAGCAGTGCTTGCCGAGTCTCACTCCAATAGAAGGTGTTGTTAGTTTTTTTTTCAAATTTCTTATTTCATAAATTGGAATTTGATGCTGAAAAGTGTACAAGGTTATGTGAGGTCTCCCCACCAGTGCAACACCGGCTACCCGGTCCATGGTCCAGAAACCAAACGAGCCTAAAAAGAAAGTACTCCAACGTAATTGAGAGAGACCAGTTCACTCATGGGCTATATAGCCGCTTGGCTACTATAATATAAACTCGCTTCTCTAAATGGCTTACAGTCTTGAGCAGCAAGTTCACTACTTATTTACAAGCTAAATGCACTGGCGCAGTGCAATGCTATTCACTTAATCTGGGTACCAGAACGCATAAAGGTTGAGCATAACGAGGAAGCAGATAGTCTGGCTAGAACGGCGACCGCTTCGTCTGAGCCTTTCCTTGCGATCCGACATAGCACAATCGAAGGAATGAGAGGAACAAACTCAGAGGGCAACACTGACGTAACACAGCAGACTCTAGTATACCTGATTCGCGAGTGCAAGGCGATTACAAGCAGATGGGAAGTGAATTCATTCAATCACTGAACCCTCAAGCTCTCTACATATTTTTAGAATCTCTATGGTTGGATGAGGTACTGTAAATGGTTATGGGTACAATAGACCCCTTAGTCGCTGTGAATGCCTGCAGATCATATCTATATATACGGTGACCATATTTATGAGAGATGAATGCGAGACAAATTTTTTCACAACAGTTTACAGATCTTAAAGCCTTCTTCAATGCTCCTAGATGTATTAGCCCTGAAACAGTATTCTTTTAATAACATCAAAATCAAATTTGTAGGACAATTTTCTCAAGATTTTTACCCCATAAAATTTGTTTAAAAAAAATGTTAAATTTTAGTATAATAAAGTGCAATTTTAAGTCGCTAAGGCTAACTACTAATTTTTGGCATTTTTTTGTTGACGGTGTTATGCATTTTGTTCATACAAAGTAAGCTTGTTCGACCATTTTTTATTTTTTTTTTGTTTGAAAGGGAAGCAAATGAGCAGCACTTTCCACTCGCACTTTATTATACTGAATTTTAATTAGTTACAAAACTACAAACCAAATTTTTTTCTAAAGATTCTAGTTAAAAAGTTTGAAATTTTGGTGAAACATTGCAGAATTGATTTTTATAGCTTTTTGCACAAGGTTGTAAATTTGGTTTTATATGGTTTTGTTAGGAAAAGATCTTTACTTTCATAAAATAAATAATAAACATTAAATAAACAAAGGGAAAATCGCGAAAACTTACTAAAATTTCGAGTCCTAATCTATATTTTGATTACTGTATGATTTCCTCGATTCGAATCAGAGGCACTCAGGTTAGAAAATAATAACTGTTTATGGTGAAAATTACGATCATATAACAAAATCACTTAAAACTCGTTCATAACCAGCCATTTTAATGAGCTGTTAAGGCGTCGAAACACCGAATACGGGACAAATACAGGACATTAAAAGAAATACAGAACATTTGGCGTCCCGTATAAAAAAAATAAAATCCCAGGACAATGGGTCAAAGAAGAGACTGTCCCGTATAATACAGGACGGATGGTCACCGTATCTTTATATCTGTTTACATATATAGCTGTCGTTCAGTAAGTCCCAGTTTATAGAACGCTTCCGTTTTCATTTTCTATTTTTAGATTTTAACTAGGTAATCCAAAAAAAAAATCGAGATAATTGCTTCTTGATGTCATTGAGAAGATAACCCCATATACATAAATAGATCTCTTATAACTTGTGTGCTATTTATTTAGATGGTTTTCCCTCTGTATGTCAATGCTTTGAAAGTTTCGTAATTTTTACACTGCTATAGATGCAATATACTAGAGGCTTTATTCTGCTTTTATGGCATTTTAATAATAGCTTAGTTGATGAACTATACTTACAAAATGTACTATTTGTAAAGGACATAAAATATTGTATAAATCCACTTTGTCAAAGCGTTAAATAAAACAAATTAATATTCATGTATTGAACGCAACGATTCACACTCCAACGAAGCCAGCTGCACACTCAAAGTAGCCATAGTAGAACAGAGGTTAAAGGACAAATCAAACTGATTAAGATTTAATGCCAAGGATTTGCGCTCATTTCAAAAAATACAAATGTCTATAGGCTGCTCTAATAGATGTGGCAAAATAAACCGCAATAATGCGCATGCACACTCGAACATTTTTACATACTAAATACGAGCAATTTCTGTCTATCTCTTCATACTTACCAATATACTAGTCGTGTTGAACTGGTCACGGTGAAATGACAATGTAATGAGGTGATAAATTTAGGCTTAACGAAAATGTCTATCAATTTCAACAGACGAATGGGCTACTTTACGCAACGACGCCGATACAAATAGATGACTCTTGTATGTAACTAAATATATCTTAAAACAAAATCTGTGTGGAGCACACAGAATATATAAACCAGGAAGCTGAAATATCACACAACGGTGTTGTTCGATAAGCTATTTGGAAAAGGATTTTATTATCATGCAAGTATGTAAAAACTTCAACTGTGATCCAATAAACTTGTAACTGATTATTTATTGCAATCGGTTCACAGCAGGAAAAACAACAACTTTCTAAGCATATGACAACATACACATGTAGATATTCTTATACTAATAAATATGGGGCGTACTCTTAATTTCTTTAAGAAAGCGCATAAAGTGGTTTAAGGCACATGAAATATTGGGTAAGGCTTCTTCAAGTGGGTCCCGAATTTACCAAGATTAATATTTTTCAATGATGCTCAGGCAGCACCGAGTTTTGTAGATGAAAAGTACACTGTGTAAATTTTATTGCAAAATTCCCAATATATTTTTTTTTAATCAACAATTGAAAATTGTTGCAGTGTTTTGGAAACTTATATTTTTGTTTGAAAGTAAGTGTCCGAATGAAAAAATTATAACTATATAATAAAAATATTTGCGTTACAAAAAAAATTTTTTTTTGCTTTTCAATAATTTTTTTATGAGCAATTGAACATTTAAACAATATATTAATAACAACTTATTTAATAAACATTTCTGCACTTATCTATGAAAAAAAATAAATGCGTGCATTTCGATATAGTTTGGTAGGAATGAATTTTTATTTGCCAGCATGCGTGCCCGGCTCTCGCGGCTGTATCATAAAAAAAATTATTGAAAAGCAAAAAAAAATATTTTTGTAACGGAAATAACTTTATTGCATAGTTTAATGTTTTCTAAATCTGCACCCAAAAAATTGTTTCATTCGGACACTTACTTTCAAAGAAAAATACAAATTTCCAAAACGCTACAAAAATTTTCAATTGTTGATTAAGAAAAACTATTTGGAGTTTTGCAACAAAATTTAACTGTGTACTTTTCGACTAGAAAACTCGGCGTTGCCTGAATATGATTAAAAAATATTAATCTTGGTAAATTCGGGGCCCACTTGGGAAGCCTTACCCACTTATAATATTTACATACATACAGCGGTTCACAAATATTACTTTTTTGCTATTTAATTTGAGTTATTCTTATAAAAATATAATTCATTCCTTAACAAAACTCGTTTAAATCCAAGTTTCAAACTTTGCGCTATATTTAAAAAAAAATATTCAACAAACTTTCGTAAAAATTTTCGAGCTTTTTAATTAAATTTTCTTAAAAGAAAAATTTTGAGTATGCAGTTTTGTAGCACACTCAATTCTAAAAAAATAGCAAGTTTCAAGTACGTAAAAATTGTCGTATTCGAGTTTTTTTTTTTTTGCCGAAGGAGTTGCGGTTTCCTTCCACATAAAATAAATTGTGTTTATTCGCTATATGAAAGCAAATGCTACAAAGAAAATTCTAAAAAATCAACGGTATTTTTTAATCATTTGAAACTGTATTATACAAGAATTGAACGAGCTACAAAACACATACATACGGCTCATTCCACGGTGACGGGTGAGACATTTCAACTTACATTTTTTATAAATCATTATGAAATAAGTGAAGCAAAAAATAAAAGTTATTTACACCTAATTCCTCACAAAAAAAAAACAGTTCATCCCCCGCTTATCCATGTAAACTGAAATTCCCCGCAATTCGGGGAATTCCCACGAGTTGGCTTCCCTGATACCCAGACACCCTACATTAACAGAAACTGATAAAAAAAAAATAAAAGCTGTAGATGCTTTACTCAACTCGCCGACATCTCTGCTGTGCATCCCGCTTTGGTGTTTTTCCTATCCTTTTCAAGGTATTCAACAGCAATTTTTTACACATATCATTACCTCATTTAGTTCATCAACACTTCTACTCAAAGCATTTAAAAATGCTTTAAAAAAAATAAAAATAAAAATACTGAAAAATTCAAGGGGCGTTTAAGTAGTACCCCTGCAAAAATCGTTGGACCATGTAGTCTATTTGTGGTATATTGGAGTACTTACAAAAGTGCTCCTCTGTCATGCTGTAGCGGACCAACTCGTGTCTCTGCGCCAGCTTATTGTTTGTTACCCGATCACTGCTCGTGTTTTAACGAAACGTGATTGAAGTTGTGCATTTGAAAGCACATTTGCATGTCTGGCTGTAGCTGAACGTGTGGAGATGCTCGCTGTTAGTTCTTAGCTCCCAGCATGTTCGGGTTCGAATGTCGTCAGAGGCAACATTTAATTTTTAATTTTTGTCTTTGGTTTTTATTAATTTCAAAAAAGCATATGCGAAGTGAAGAACAAAAGCGCGTACAAACGAAAAAATATAACGACGATGTCATTGGAGTATGTTGGGAGTAGTTTTGTGCTACTCTGATGTAATGCAGAGATGGAGTATATGGTCCTGCCCTAGGACATCGCAATGTTAATTGGACCATATTTTTTATATGAATTGTGGTTAATTTTGGAGTACTCCTTGGTCCTTCGGGAGTACTCTTTACATGCATGCATGGAGTAGTCGCCATTTTTGCAGGGACAATCAAGTTTTCATTCATTCTTTCATTAGCTCATTTGAATCGCTTACATTCAACAGCGGCAACTACAAAAGCGTACAGCGCAAACAGCCACTGAAAGGGTTGAGCGGTTGGTGACAACAGCAGCAGCTTAAGTGAATACAATTTCAGCGATACAATTTCTTCTATGCTCTTCCGGTAAAGCGGATAATGTCGTATATTGAAACTTAATGCTTTTATAAACGACATACAAATTTACACAGATACCAATTTAAATAGATTCCATATTTTGTGCAAAAATGCATGAATGCGTTAATAATTAATTGCATAATTGACCGCAAATTAAAGTATACATGAATGATTTAACTGCTTGCTGTTAAATGCTGCCGCTCAGCCAACAGCAATTGTAATAAAAGAACAAACAAAAAAAAACATAAAATTCTTCGTCAATATACACTGGCAATTGCGCGAATTGAACTGTTTGCACAGCTGAGCGCGCAAATACAAGTTAAGCCAGTGTATGCGACGTAAGCGGCGCTTCTGTGCGCTTTTCTGTGCAAAGACTATGTAATTGGAGTAGTTGCAGTGGCAGCGGGAGTAATAATCATCAAAATAAAAGCAACGCTTAAATGCGAAAGAAGCTTTGCATATTAAGCCACAAAATCTTAATAGCTATAAATATCTATATGTGTGTATGTGTATGGTTGACTTGGTTTAACGTCAGAAAAACAATAACAGCGGCAAAATGCCAGCGCTGACCGCATTGTTGTTAAAAGTCAGTTGAGCCTAGCAGCAATAAATATTTATGCACTACATTGCAAGGGGTGGTCTAAAACTCAGTTTGATTTTTTTGTAGAATAATGAAAAGGCTCGGATGAGACCCTCTCGGCAAATGGACAAAGGACTACGATTTATGAGCATGCATCTAAAATTTCAGGAGGTGGGTTTTATCGAAGGCTGAGGTAAGCTCAGCCGAACCAGAGTTCGGTGGAGGTCCCACTAACGCCCACCAAATAAAACACAGTAATTTAGTGTAGTAAACACAACCACACACACGCAGCTTTTGGGCCAGAATACCGGCAGCTTGACGTCCAGAAAGAAGAGAGGGAGAGAAACTAACTGGTCGGCGGTTGGCGTCGTGGCTCAGATTCCGGAGATTGTTCGGTGGTTAGTGACCGTGAGAGCGGAGCCGGTTAGGCGATTAATGACGAGCGGGCCGGGTGTTTGGTGAAGGTGATAACTCCGACCCTGATGGCGATGACGGTGCCAGCGGCCCTGGATGGTGTTGATGTTAGCGGTCCTTAACAGACGGTAGCGGTCCTCGGAAGCGGTCTGGTCTAGGGGCGGCAATGGCGTCGGCGGCCGCGATGATGGCGAAGGTGGTAGCGCGGCCCTAAATAATAGGTGATGGCGGTGGTAGCGGCCCTGGCTGACAACGGCAAGGCTAGCGGTCCTGGAAGGTGGCGGCGTTTGGCATCGGCTTCGGCCTAGGGGCGGCAGTGATATCGGCGGCCCGGTGATCGCGGAGATAGCACTCAGCCCTGACAAGTATTGGCAGTGACGGCGGTCTTGGATGTTGATAGCCAGGTTAGCGGCCCTAGTTGGTAGCGGTTCTCGGTCGCGACTTTGGCCCGGGGGCGGGCGATAGTGTTGACGGTCCGAATGGTCACCTATAAAAGCTACGGAAGCTGGTTCGTATGGCCCCAGGGCGGCAAAGGCAGCCCATTCCCCCCTCTTATGTATGAGCTTGAAAAGGCTATAAAGTGCAACTACAAAATAAATAAAAGCTTTTAAATATTCTTTGTTATGGTAAATTTTCTACATTTTTAACATCAAATCAGTAATCAAAATATACCTTTTCTATCAAGCTTCATGTTAGCTAACAATTTGATCAATTAAATAAATATACGTCTGCCTTTTATGTGTCCGAATTCTGTGGAAGAAGTTAAATTTTCGTTGGCGTTGCCAGCTCAATGAAACCCCCTCGATGTTCGGATGTGCTACTGAAAGCAGGCTTTATTATTTCATAAACAATGTTTTTGTCTGGCGGGCAAATGTACAGCGACCAAGTTCTAAGTGCAGCAGCTTTACAAGTTTCAATGCTTCTTTGTAAATAAATTCACTTTGATTTTTGTCTCTACCCAACTACCACGGCTGATGTAATGTCAACAAAATTAATTAAAATGATTGACTGTATCAATGGAAGGAAGATTTGTTGTACAAAACTAAGAATTTGAAATAAGTAAGTTGATGATTTTGTTGACTTTAAAAGTAGTAAATACGTATGTATGTAAGTTTTCTTGCAGCATTCTTAGCATAAGCTTTTGAAGTTCATTGCTTTTCTCGATGCTTTTATTTGTATAATTAAAGCTGAATTTTTGTCATAATACGAGTGCTTTCACCTCAAAAATTTTAAAAGTATTAAATAATACGCGCACTACGTTTGAAATTCTCAACCAATGGTCACAAAAAGTTTAATGGTTTATTTTTGCTAACATTCCTACGGCGCCAACAACAACTACAAAAGTTATTGAAGGTTAAAGTTCAAATTAAGTAATTTTTGCGATGAAAATTTCTTAAAAACAAATGCATGGTTTTTAAAAGGTTTGATCTCATTTGATTGTAAATTTAATTTGATATACACGAATACTTTTTTATACATTTTGTATAGTTTTTACAAAAACTGAATTAGTTTAAAAAAATATTAATAACAAATCTATACAAACCCATTTTTTTTAAATCACCTTATTAACCGACTGTATATGTAGCAAATTAGCACACTTTCCACAATCAGCCTTATCCTGAGTTTCGCAAAAAATAAAATAAAATTCACCCGAAAATTTTTCATCCGCCCATAGTGAATACACGGAAACGTAAAGTGAAAAGTGAACCGGTTCGGGGAAAATGAAACTCATGATAAGGCTGAATAAGATTTTTGTAAATTGGAATGCTTTCGATCAAATAGTTTTTAAGTAATTTTATATTTAGAAAAATAGTTTATACGAAAACAACGTTATTAAAAAAAAAAGAATTCTTAGAAAAAAAATTTTTAACCAAATGGAAAAATATTACCAAACATTAAAAAAAAAATTTGGAGAAAAGGCCTATTTTTACCCTAAAAATTAATTTCGAAAAGCAAATTTAAAAAAAAATTACATTTTAAGAATACAAATTTTAGAGCGAAAAGTAATTTTTGGGAAAGAAGTCATTTTATTGAAACAAATATTTTTTTAAAATAGTGTAGAAAAAATAATTTTAGGCAAATAATATTTAACAAAACATTATAAACAATTTACATTCAGGGCAAATAATTATTGCTGTTCAAACAAATATTTCTTTAGGGGGAAAGAATATGTGAAAAAACTGTTTTGTAAAAAATAATTTCCTAAAAAAATAATGAGATTAAATTTGTTTAGAAAAAAAAAGTCATATTTTTTTTTTCTTTTTCAAACTAGTGAAATATTTTAAGAGAAAATAATTTTTTCAATAGATTAATGAGATAAGGAGATTACTTAAATTTTGTTTAGAAAAAAAGTTATAATTTTTTCTTTTTTGAAACTAGTGAAATATTTTAAGAGAAAATTATTTTTTTTAATAGAATATTTACATTATAATTTTACTTTTTAGCCCTCGTTGGGTCACGTAAAATGTTTCAGTTTTTTTTCTTAATTATAGGCGCATGTCTTAGGACCAGGGTTTATTATAATTAGGAGGACGTACCAGCCAGCAACTTTTGCAGAGTTTTGGGGCCTCTCTAAAACGCCAAGTGGACTTCAAGAATGCCCAAATTGGATATGAATGATTTGTAGAAACTCGCAGCTATTTTCACACTGGCAAACTCAGGCAGAACAAGCTTTGGAAGGCACTTAACCAGACTGTAGTCAAACCAAACTACACTGTTAGTAGTAAATATTTACTGGCACAAACTGTATACAAGCATACATACGTACAAACTTAAGTGCGTAAATAACTTTATAACATATATATTTTAGTAACAAGTGATATCGCTCCGTCCTATTTGTATTGTAGATAAAACTTAGAAAAATGCATGTGTTATTTAACTTTCTCCAACTGCGAAAAAAAGCAACAAAACTGCCATGATTGTAAGTATTTTTGTTTAACTTCTAATTACAGTTGTGCCACTTTTAAATTACTTGAGTTGTTAACTACTTGCCAGCCTACTATGGTAGAAGTATTCGCGTGCTAGTAACTGACTATGACCAGGGGCTATGTCAGCAATGACTAGAGTAACTTTAGTGACAATTACATACATACATACATACATACATAGCTACTATTTGCACAGTTGCATTTATTTGCAGATGCATTTATACCGATATAACTATTAGTATAATCCCGATGCCGTGAACGCAAGCGAGTTCTCCTTACAACAGCAAACATTAGAAAATTATTTACGAAACCTGTTTATGCATCGAAAATATTTCATCCCACTTATAGATGCGAAAATTTTGAAAGAGACTGAAGTTTGTGGAAGCGGTTTCTGCAAATTTTAAACCTAACCAACCCTATTCACAATGCAAATATCTTGCGAAAATGGCCTGATCTCGAATAATGGTATACAGGGCAGTAATCTACGAGCCAAAATTAAGTTTACGTGTTTCTTCTTTGCTTTTGCCATTTCAAAACTTGAAAATTTCCTTACAGTGTAATCTTTAGCATCTACATTTCCAAATACATTTTTTGATAAAAGAAAAGTATTTGTCTAATGATACATACTTTTACCTGAATAATCCGTGACACTTAAAGAATTGATTAGAGTTCAAAACGAAACACTTGCTTTAATGAGTTCAGCGCCAAAGACAATTCAACTGATTAGTCGGTATCGCGCTGATTCTAGATTTTTTATGGAAAGGTACCATTCGCAAAGAGGGGGGCTCGAAAATAACTCTTAACCGAAAACCATATTGATTTTGCTCGGATACTTATCGTATTGCGCAGTCACACAAAGGTTTCTCTCGGAGAGATATACAAATGTGAGAATTATATTGGTTGCTCTCTAAGATTTATATTTAATTTGAAGAAATAAATTTCCTTCACTGAGACTTATATTTAAGTTCAAGAAATAAATCTCCTTCACTGAGTTTTTTATTTTTACTTCAGTGAGATAAACCTATGCCCGTTTTCGGTTAATAAGTGAGAGGAATAATATTTGTCGAGTAGTGGGTTATTTTTATCCGGCTAGTGGGTTATCTTTATGCGGGTACTCCGATATGGGGTTATCTTTATCCGAGTTAGCGGGTGGGCGGATAGCGGGTTATATTTTCCCGGGACCTGGTTGGGTTATCTTTAAAAGGGTATAAGGTCATATTTTTACCCGAGTACCGGATAGATGGTTATTTTTACCTGGGTATCTGGAATGATGATCATATTTATCCGGGTTCACGCATAGATAGTTTTCTTTATCCGGGTACATGAATAGCGAAATATATTTGTCGGAACCCGGGTAGTAGGGTATCATTACACGGACACTTGGATATAGGGTTAATTTTTACCCGAGTATCCGGATATGGTTATCTTTATCCGGATATCTGGTAGAAGGTTAAATGTACCAAATTCCCCGGGTAAGTGATTTTCTTATCCATGGAGATTGGGTAGCAGATTATTCTTTGCCGACAACAGGGTATCTTAGAGAGAAGTATTTATTTGGGTGCATAGGTAGCGGGTTACTTTTATCCCGGTACCCAAATAAGAGGTTTTATTTTATTTCTCATTTATATTCTTCCTTAATTGAGAAGAATTTTGATTTCGCAACGTTTTTAGATTACTGCAAAGATTATAAAAATCGGTCCAACCTTGTGGAATTTTATATTGTAAAAACCACCCTTACTTAAAATTGCGAACCAATCTGCCTCAGGGTATTCTAAAAGAAAGATTTATTTAAAAAGAAACTAAAACTAATATTACTACTGATTTGAATATAAAAGAAGTTCCACATCTGAGTATAACGCAGATCCCGGTGTATCGCCCATCACCCATCACTAGCTTCGGCTTATCAACTTGCGTAGATATGTGCACCTTTAAGTTCACGTGTAAACAGCTTCATTGCGGTTGTGGTTTTACGTGGATGGCAAAATGAAGTCTGTCTCTCAAGCAGGATGTATGCACTCGCAGATATCTATCTACAAACTTGCGTGCATTTTTGCAATATAAGACTCTGGCTGTGTACATATGTATGTGCGTAACTGCATTTTCTTTTGCTATTTTTTCCTCGTCCTTTCAATTTGCCACTCCAAAACCACTATTGGCGAGACAAAATTAGAAAATATGCTTTATCTCTCAGAAGAATGTGCGTGTGTGTAGTGTAAAATTCAGAGCAAATGAAAAATAAAGCAAAAGTGTTACAATACCGAGGGCATTTCTTTCACTTTCTTTTTGTTTTTTTTTGCAGTATGCAACTGCTTTATTTTTACTACATTCACATTTTCTTTTGAATTTTGCTTTTTTCAATTCATTTTTTTTCTTTTCGTTGCTTCCGTTTGCCACATTCTTCTGCACTGATGGCAAATTCAGTGCTCGCTTCTAATTGTGCCGACTACAAGTTATTAGCAGCAAACCCTTTAAAACATTTGCATGCACCCCCAAATACTGGTGATTTGCTGCGGCCACAGAAAACTGTCAAATAGTACATTAAAATATGCAATGTTGCCAATGCAGCGTAGCGTGCAGGTTCATTTAGTTTACACGTTTTCTAACTGTGGAAAGATATCTCTACTGAAATAGTAAAGCTTATAAATGAAAATGTCATTCACTTGCAGCGATACGTTGCATTGTTGTTGTGGGCGTTTATGACGCTCTGCGGTCCCCTAAGTACGGAATATTTTCTTTTATGACATTTTTACCTCGCATCCACGTACCTGTATTGAATGAGAAATTTTAGAGTGTTGGAAGTAAAATTTGCTGTGGCAACGAAAGCGTTCATTGCTGACGTTTCTACCTGCGTGCTTTAATTAAAAGTGTGGCACGATGCAAGCTATGAAAATGAAATTAACGCGTAGGGGTCTCAAATACACTCAAGAAAATTACTATGCAGTTCACGGAATACGGAATATGGCAATATGCCTCCAATAAATTTAGTAACTGAAGGAAAAGTTGATATTGTTCTATGTCTAGGGATCCTAACAATTACAACTTTTATTTTAAAAATCGTTTCTTAACCAGGATTGCCAGGTGTCCGGGGTTTGACCCGCACCCACATACACAACCCTCCACCCTCCACTCTTCCCCCTCCCCCGTTTCATCCCCTCTCCGAACGAGGAGTGTCCGGTTTTTCAAAAATCAGTCACCTGGCGACCCTGTCTTTAACCGTTATTTCTTTAGTTTTATTTAATCATTCCTTAAATAACAGTTATTTTTTAATCTTTTATTTTATAAATATAAAATAACAATTATTTTCGATTTCTAACTAAATAATCTGCAAATAGCAGTTATTTTTGAATTTTTCATTCAATTTCTTTGATTACAGTTATTAAAGACTTTTATTTATAGAAGTCATTAATATAAATCAGTCACTGACTTTTAATTGCGAAACATCATAATGACTTTTATACGTATGCCTTAAAAAATAAAAGTCAGTGAATGATTTAGACTGATGACTTTTAAAAGTAAAAGTCACTGACTGATTTTTATTGTTGACTTTTACAAATAAAAGTCTTCAATAACTGTTATCTAACACATATAATACAAAAATCAAAAATACTTTCTATTTGCAGATTATTTAGATACAAATCAAAAATAATTGTTAGTTTGTTAATTTTGCAAAAAATTTACAAAAGAAGGTTGTTTTTAAATTAGATTTTCGGTGAAAAAAGAAATCGATTGGTATGTATCTCTTAGTTGTAAAATTTCCTTCATAGTCAATTTTTAAATGACAGTTATGTTCGGTCCCTGTCTATGTCAGTTTAAAAAGTTATGTGTGGATCCCATGCGCAGTTAAAGTGAAAATACTTCTTTCAATTAATCAATCTTAAGTTTAATCTTAATCTCAATCATAATTTTAATCTTAACCTTAATCTTAATAAAAATTTTAATTTTAATTTTAATAAAAATTATGATCTTAATCATAATCTTAATATTCATTTTACTCTTAATCTTAAAATTAATCTTAATCTCACTCTTAATCGTTGGACAGAACTGGTTTGTGAATGTC
>NW_016161274.1:0-1229 GCF_001687245.7 Rhagoletis zephyria
CAGTAAGAGCAAATAACTTAAAATGACGGCATGCCTTATGCAGGTATTGCATTGAGCAGGCTTGCATAAGAAACGAGTTTCAGGCCCGTATACGTATATATGTATACTGCCTTTGGGGTTCGAACGGTCTAGGTTCCAATCCGCACCAACGCCCCGTGTGCACGAAATTCGAAGCTGCACTTTATTTGCGCCTGCAACGCGCTGGGTTCCAGTCCGCGCCTATTTTTCGATTCCACAAGTTTTCGTGATTTCCACCTGGGCNGCGCTGGGTTCCAGTCCGCGCCTATTTTTCGATTCCACAAGTTTTCGTGATTGCCACCTGGGCGGCTGGAATGCCCTAGGTTCCAGTCCGCGCCTATTTTTCAATTTCACAAGTTTTCGAGATTGCCACCTGGGCGGCTGGAACGCCCTAGGTTTCAGTCCGTGCCAATTTTTAGATTGCCCAAGTTTTCGAGATTGTCACCTGGGCGGCTGGAACGCCCTAGGTTCCGGTCCGCGCTTACGCTTTGGCTGGTGAACATCATAGTTTGGTTACAGTCCGTGGCTATGGTAAGAGTTGGCTTAATCACGGGTGATACGCCGCTGTCTCTCTAGGTCCCTCAGTTTCTTCAAAATTGAAGTTAGTGTGTCGCTGGTTGATGCCCATTCGCTGGCTCCTTTCACCATATAGTCGACTACTGACTGTGGAGTAAACACCCCTCCAACAGCTAGTTTCAGTTGGTTCATCTGCTGGTGGAATCGAGGGCACTCAAAGAATACGTGGTGCACATCTTCTTTCACGCCATTTCGACAGAAGTCGCAGTACGGGTCGCGCTCATGTTTGAATTTAAATAGGTATGCCTTAAAACAGCCATGACCACTAAAGAACTGACTAAGATAAAAATCTACCTCGCCATGCGTTCTATCAAGCCAGGATACCAGATTTGTTATGCAGCGAAAGGTCCAACGACCTTTAATTGTATTATTCCACTTGTTTTGCCACTCCCTAATGCTGATTTCCCGGGCTTGGCGTCGGTCTAATTGAGTNTTCCCTAATGCTGATTTCCCGGGCTTGAAGTCGGTCTAATTGAGTTAGAGTAGGCGGTGTGGATGCAAGGACCGTCGATTCTCTCGCCAGTATCTACGGGTATCATACTGGCGATTACGAAAGCTGCTTCGTCCGACACTGTTCTGAAGGCGCTGCAAACTCGGAGCGCACATAAACGGTATGTTGAGTTGACTCCGCGGAA
>NW_016161274.1:6810-11560 GCF_001687245.7 Rhagoletis zephyria
GTTACACGTTCACGCGTCGTATACCTGGAACCATTTTAAGGTAAACTTAGGGGGATTGATATCTTTCGTATGCCTAGCTCGCAGACGAGATTTTATAATTTCATAGACAGCCTCAATACCTTAACTCGCTTAAAAAATAACGAAATGGGCACAGAAATAAAATCTAACATCATTAAATTATTTTTCATATTTGTATAAAAGCGCGGGGTGAAACTCGCGGGTATAAGCTAGTACGTATATATATTTATTAAGAAAGTTAAATAAGAGATATGTGGTTTCTGCCGCCGGGGCGAGGCTACATATGTCATATAAACAAAGAAAGAATCAGTTCATCGTACAGCTTCCTAAGTAAAAACACTATCAGCTGATTTCCAAAATATGAATACATACATATACATATATTCATAGCCTTGGTTTTATATTAGTTTTACGGAATGGTGCAATGAGTTCGATATGAGCAAGTATCGAGTACTTCTCTCCAATACTTTTGTAGCATCGATACTTTTCTTCGATATTTTTAAAGAGTACACTCATCGAGCACAATGTACAATGCTTTAACAATGTACAATGCTTTAACAAAGTATACGTGCCCGTGCGTCTCCAATTTTTGGTTTCCGTCTAGGTTTTGTTACTCAAATAGAGGGACCAGTCTTACGCCGCCTCCAAGCGGCAAATGGATTGTATGAAAAGTTTTTTCCTGGCAGAAATACACTCTTAGGTTTGTCATTGCCTGCCCGAGAGGCGGCTGCAGCTGGAAAAATGTTTTTATAATTTAGATGTTGCCCGGACCGTGGATCGAGTGCAGGTCCTCTAACCACTCAGCCACAGCGAACACTCAGCGAAAATTATAGTTTAAAAAACTAAAACCTCCCTTTTATAATTGCCATTCGTACTGTCATCAGGTATGTAACTTGAGAATAGAAATCGCTGCATCTTTTAGGCGCATCAATATTACATAGTTACATCCCGAGCTAATAAAAGGAATCTAAAAATCAAAAACTAGTTTTTACCCCGAACGGTCACTATATATGTATTTCTAATGTACGTCAATTTCCAAACCAAGAGATCGGCACAGATAACTCAATTCTTTCTTAAGTCGACTTAGGCGGTTATTGGTTATGACCACAGAATTATTTTTCTCGTTTTTCAAAGTAAAGTATGGGTTATTTATTACTAAATAATTAAAGTATTAAGAAATTAATAAATGTTTGGTCGGTCCAAACTTTGATTTGATTCAAAACCATACCGTTGCCAAAATTGTAAATTTTTTAAACAGAATTTTCATAATATTTTAGGGTATGCATTTTATTGCCCCATAAATTTTAGTGACTGATTTTTGGCAATTTTTCCTGTTAACGGTGTTATTAATTTTCCTCCATATAAAGTTTGTTCAACAATTCTTTTATCATGGAAGAAAGTGCATTTTTGGCTATTTTTCCTGTTAACAGTGTTATTAATTTTCCTCCATATAAAGTTTGTTCAACAATTCTTTTTTCATGGAAGAAAGTGCATTTTTGGCAATTTTTCCTGTTAACGGTGTTATTAATTTTCCTCCATATAAAGTTTGTTCAACAATTCTTTTTTCATGGAAGAAAGTGCATTTTTGGCAATTTTTCCTGTTAACGGTGTTATTAATTTTCCTCCATATAAAGTTTGTTCAACAATTCTTTTTTCATGGAAGAAAGTGCATATTACCGTCCACAAAAAATGATGTTAAAAATTAACGTGCATTATTAGCCGCTTCAAATATGCACTTTATTGTACTAAAATCTATGTGGCTATAAAACTGCATAAATAATATAATAGATTGGCGCTTACACATATGTAAGTGTTTGGGCCAGTGTTTCCATTTTGGGGCTAGATTTAGCTCTTTTTATTTCAAATTACCCCAGAAATTTGCTTTTAGCCCCTAGCTCTTTTTTAGCCTTTTTAAATTTGAAACAGCCCTTTGAGGCTCCAAAATTCTTAACTTAATTTCAAATATTAAATTTAAACATTTATGCTGTTTTTGTGGAAAAACATATTTTCAACTAAAAGAGTGATTGTAACAAAAATTTGAATTGGCCTTTTTTATTAAATTTGTCAAAAGTTTAACATTTTCTGTCCGATTTCGTTATAAAATTATCCTTTTTAATTTTTTTTTACAAAGTTTATCAACTGAAAGGAATGAATAAAATAAACAATTTTCGAAAAATCTTGAAAATTTCCTTATCTCTCGAATTTAAAGTCCTGAAACTCAAATAGTACTATTTCGATTGACAAAAAAAATATATCAACGCAATGAGGCTAAATATATCTTTCGCAAAATATCCAAGGAATATTAGTTGCATTCGCTTTTCTGGAGTTTTATATATCGCTACTTTGGGAAAGCAAATGAGACTTATTTTTACGCTTAGCTCCCCTAAATACATAAGTCTAAAAGAAGCGAAGCGAAGTTCTTTTTCGTGTAAACTAGTGTAATTCGTAATGTATCTATATTTCTGTGGTCATAAGCAATACCCACGTAAGTTGAAAGACCTGAATTCCAGAAAAAAAGTTTTAAACATTTGGATTGTAATGTTATCCTTATGGTAAATCAAAATATGTTCGTCTATAACAACGGTGGGAAAACTCGGCTCTTTGAGCCAAATCCGGCTCTTTGGTTGACAAAGTACGGCTCTTTTTACCTTCTCTTTGCTTAGAACATTTTACTTTTTAACATGTAAGAAAGTCTAAGTTCAGGCGGAGCCGAACAATAAATACCCGGCGCAAGTATTAAATATATGGTTTTTCACCTTTCCGAAACCTACCGCTAGATGGTAAGCCGGGGTGTATCAATTTTGAGTAAATTAGCGTCCTTAAATTTCGAAATATTGCAGTTTCAAGCATTTCTGAAAATTACCGGTATATGAAAAGCGGCCGTAATTTTAGTCCGATTTCTACAATTTTCAAAATATTGCTTTTATGTGACAAGCACAATAAAAATACCGAGTTTGTTACAAATCGGTAGAACGATTACCCACATACATATATGTGATCATAAGTAGGCGGTGCCACGCCCATTTTCCAACATTTTACCACAAACGTATTTCCTGGTAAAGAATTGTTGCAAGCATCAATTTTGAATAAATTAGCTTTAATATTTACTGATTTATCGAAGATTTTGTATTTCTCTAAATTACCGTTATATGGGATGTGGGCGTGGTTCTTGTCCGATTTAAAAAAATTTCGGCCATTTGGTGCATTATACCAAGGCCAATAACTGTGCGAAGTTTTGAAGAAATTGGTGCAGCGGTTACCGAGATATACACATGTAACCATAAATGGGCGTGGCTACGCCCATTTTCCAAAAGTTTATAATATTCTTATTTTTCGTCTGAAAATTATTGTAAATATCAATTTTGAGTGAATTATCTTCAGTAGTTACTAAAATATCGCAGTTTTCGGATTTCTGGAAATTACCGTTATATGGAAAGTGGGCGTGGTTACAGTCCGATTTCGCCCATTTTCAATACCATCCTACCTTGGATTAATAGAAACCTACATACCAAATTTCGTTTAAATATCTCAATTTTTTCGAGTTATCGTGTACACGGGCGGACGGACAGACGGACGTGGCTTAATCGACTTCTCTATTCATTCTGAGCATTTATGTTTACATTTGTCTATATCTATATCGATTCATTTTGCTGTTACAAACAACCGTTATGTGAACAAAATTAATATACCCTTGTGCACAAGTGCTCTCGGATATAAAAAACATATTTCTTTGCTTTTCCATTGTGTTTTTTTTTTATTTTATTATTTTTATATACACATGCGCAATTTAAGATCGCAACATTACCCGCAATTGGAGAATGAAAATTGGGTTTCTAGTCCAGTCAAATATGGATGCAACCTCGGAATGAAAAATAATAAGCTAAAAATTTGCAAAAGTCTTTATTTTGGTGTTATAAAACTTACCACAAAAGTCACATATGATCACGTGGCCGCGTCATAACATATTTAAGGTCAAAGGTCACGAAAATCAGTTTTTACAAATATCTCGTTTCCTTTGCGTTGAATGACATTCAAGGTGATTAGAAAAATTTTAGAACTAAAAATTCTCTTCAACTTTTGTTTCAAGTAATTTTATATACATTCAACGCTTCTTGAGATAGAGCTAGAGATAGAGATATACGATAACGCGAGGTCAGCTAGTAGAATACAACAAATAAACGAGTTATATATTTAATTATTCACTTAAAATACTATTAGTATTATTAAATTTTTATTATTTATTATTTAATATACCATATTTACAGATATTAATCATAAATTAAATATTTATTAATATTGTTTTGCTACTAAGCCTTTTTAGCAGCTATTAAAATAAAACAAATGATGTATGCATAAGTTAAGCAACTGTATTTAACAAGATTTGGTCCGCGACTAACTAACAGAAAGTTCACCTTGAACTATTTAAGTATGTCCTAATTACATTGGATAACTGCAAATTCATCACCAACAATATAAAACCAGTTTTCTTAAATGCATGAGAATTTACATAAACTAGTGTTCGCCCAGCGGTTGAAATTCAACCGCTAAAATTAAGGATAGTTTATGTGAGTTGAGTTGAGCTGAAATAAAATTTGTTGGAATGGGTTAAGTGGAGGGGAGTTTAGCTTAGTACTTAGCATAACATAACATAGAATAGCATTAGATTCAATAACATAACATATGTAGCATAACACATCACAATATAACATCGCACATTCTTCAGTTGTATTTC
>NW_016161274.1:17803-24716 GCF_001687245.7 Rhagoletis zephyria
CGTGAAAATGAACATGAACATGAACATGAACATGAATGATGAATTGAAGGTGTAGATAAACATAAACATAAACATAAACATTAAAAGCGATAGAGACAAAGATAGAGAGGAAGAAAGTGATAGGGATAAAAAGACATTGAATAGAAATTTGTCCACTCGGTGTAGGCGCCACTGAATTTAGGCAGTGTCAGCAATGGCAAGCGTGAGCTATTAACGTTCACAATGATTGATTGGGTCTCACTGGAGTTCATTTTGAGCGTGGAGCAATGTTGCGAGGCACTACGTTTACCAATCTCGCGTTGCAGTGTAGCTCTAAGGTTGATTAGAGCAGCATCGAAGTTACTTGGCAGGTCGCTGGCAATGGAGTCGAAGTCCAATTCCTCTAGGCTTGTGTGTGCGGCAGAAAAACTGGATTTCAATTCGCCTAAGGATTCTAGCATTGCTGAAAGACTGTACTCATCCATACTGTGTAGCTTGTCTGCGTCCAACTCGTTAATCAAGCTCTCCAGTCTGCTGAATATGGCCTTTGTTTTCAGCTTTAGAAAGGCTACTCGATCTGCACCTTCCCCTGGCATGACGAAGTTGCTGACGTTTACACTAGTGTGGCAGAATTATCTCAGTAAGCGGCCGGAAACAAACGAAAAATCGCGTGATACGATCACGTCGGGGTCACCAAATGTTGAGCTACTAAGCCTTTTTAGCAGCTATTAAAATAAAACAAANTGATTGATTGGGTCTCACTGGAGTTCATTCTGAGCGTGGAGCAATGTTGCGAGGCACTACGTTTACCAATCTCGCGTTGCAGTGTAGCTCTAAGGTTGATTAGAGCAGCATCGAAGTTACTTGGCAGGTCGCTGGCAATGGAGTCGAAGTCCAATTCCTCTAGGCTTGTGTGTGCGGCAGAAAAACTGGCTTTCAATTCGCCTAAAGATTCTAGCATTGCTGAAAGACTGTACTCATCCATACTGTGTAGCTTGTCTGCGTCCAACTCGTTAATCAAGCTCTCCAGTCTGCTGAATATGGCCTTTGTTTTCAGCTTTAGAAAGGCTACTCGATCTGCACCTTCCCCTGGCATGACGAAGTTGCTGACGTTTACACTAGTGTGGCAGAATTATCTCAGTAAGCGGCCGGAAACAAACGAAAAATCGCGTGATACGATCACGTCGGGGTCACCAAATGTTGAGCTACTAAGCCTTTTTAGCAGCTATTAAAATAAAACAAATGATGTATGCATAAGTTAAGCAACTGTATTTAACAAGATTTGGTCCGCGACTAACTAACAGAAAGTTCACCTTGAACTATTTAAGTAAGTATTGGATAACTGCAAATTCATCACCAACAATATAAAACCAGTTTTCTTAAATGCATGAGAATTTACATATATATATTTATGTACGTATGCACCCGCGCACACAATATTGCTTACATACATATGTACTATTTTTCGCTTGCTTGCATACGAATGTATCCAACTGAGCGCGGGCGGTACGTATGCACACACATATATGTATGTATGTATATACATATGCTTTATACATAGTATAAAGGGGAAACAAAATTAGCACAGTTTAAATACATACAAGTAAATATGCAGCTCAATTGAGTATGAAAATTTCAGTGTGATCAGATAACATTATTCATATTGATTTTGATAAACATATTTTATGTTGCTGGCTTATCCGCTGCTGCTCCGAACAAATACAATAATTTATATTTATTTTATTTTTATCAATCATACAATATTAAAAAAAGTAGGTGCGCCTGGGCCACACTGGAGAAGTGAAACTTACATTATTTATCTATTTTGTCTCATAACCAATGTATACATACACACAACTGCTTTTGATTAAGGTTATATTTTTCTCTTTTTTTTTATCTACATCCCTCTACCTCTACCCCTGTTCGTTTTAATTACATAAGTTGATAAATATCGATAACGAAATCGATAAATATCGATAACAAAGCCGATAACTATCGATAACAAAATCGAAAAATATCGATAACATAATCGAAAAATATCGATAACATAATCGACAAATATCGATAAATATCGATAACAAAATCGATAAATATGGATAACATAATCAATAAATATCGATAACAAAATCGATAAAAAAAATTTCGCTTACAAAATAGTTAAAAATATCGATTACAAAATCAATTATTATATCCATAAGTTCCGAGAATATCGATAGCATAATTGACAACAATATCGATAAAAATTTCCGATAACAAAATCTATAAAAATATCGATAACAGACCTGATAAAAATATCGATTATGTTATCGATAAGTCTCGAGAAACCCGAAAATATCTAAAGTCGCAAAATAGTTCCCAGATTGAGTCTCTGTGTGTCTCTCTCTATATCCTTTCCTCTTTAGTTACCTTTATTTTTATCTTTCTTCCCCTATCTTCGTCTTTACTTTTATCGGTATCCTTATCCTCATCTTTGTTTTTACTTTTATGTTTATCATTTTCTTCATCTACATATTCCCCTTCACCGTGCCCTTATATGTATATATAAGTAAAATGTTTAAATTTACATAGATCTTCATTTTTGCCTTTATCTTTACTCATCTTTGTTTTTGTTTTTATTTTTACCTTTACATTTATCATTTTCTTTATCTATGTACGTACTCACTTTTACTTTCATTCTTGTATTGGTCTTTGCTAAGTTTTATTCTTTAACCTTTTATTAGCAAGTTTTTGTTAAATTAATACCATACACTCAAGAAGAACTTGTTTCAGCCCCAATCATTTCCGTTGCACCATTTCCGTGTGCAATTTCCCCTGAATTTGCCAATTTACTCCCAACCAACCAACCGCCGCAAAAGAAGTTTCACTTCAATAAAATACTTCGTTCATATTACTATGAATATTATATCTCGAACTACGAATCTCTTGTACGACGTTTGCTGTTTCTACGAAGTTGGAGGAGATGTTCTGTTGTTATATATGACCAGTTTTTTTTAATGTGACTTTCTACACACCGTGACGAATGAGTTTGGGCCTTGTATGTATAAGCATAATAGTGGTGGAGGGATATTTCACCTGATGATGGAAATTGTTAGGTACAGCTATTTCTCTGTTAGTATTTCTATAATAATAGAAATTTATTTCATTCGTTAGTTAAAAACGGCAACTTAGCATTGACAGACGTACAATTTTGAGTGTATATTTTTAATTGCAATGGCTGATTTGTGTTTTATGTGTAACAAGTTAATATCAGAAAGTGCCTCTGTGAGTGTTGTGCGAGGCTTACATACTTTAAAAACTGCAAGTATCGAAAGAAATGACGGTCATATAAATTATTTGAATACTGTGACTTCTGTGATAGTGCATGTTGATTGTCGATTGTATGTAAGTAAAAATTCAATTTCTGTATCGAAGCGACGCGTAGAAGAGGATGAAACTTTAACTGCAGCAAGTCCACCTCGTAAGAAACGAGAAGAAGTTTTTGATTTTAAAACATTTTGCTTGTTTTGTGGCCAAGTAGCTGATGAAGCCGCAGAAAAAAACAAAAATTAAACAAGTAAGAAAGTCTAGCTCCGGCGGAGCCGATCATTAAATACCCGGCGCAAGTATTAAATAAATGTTTTTTCACCTTTCCGAAGGCTACCGCTACATGGTAAGCCGGGTTGTATCAANCAAAAATTTTATAATATTCTTATTTTTCGTCTGAAAATTATTGTAAATATCAATTTTGAGTGAATTATCTTCGGTAGTTACTAAAATATCTCAGTTTTCGTATTTCTGGAAATTACCGTTATATGGAAAGTGGGCGTGGTTACAGCCCGATTTCGCCCATTTTCAATACCATCCTACCTTGGATTAATAGAAACCTACATACCAAAGTTCGTTTAGATATCTCAATTTTTTCTCGAGTTATCGTGTACACGGGCGGACGGACAGACGGACAGACGGACATGGCTTAATCGACTTCTCGATACATTCTGAGCATTTATGTTTACATTTGTCTATATCTATATCGATTCATTTTGGCTGTTACAAACAACCGTTATGTGAACAAAATTAATATACCCTTGTGCACAAGTGCGCTCGGGTATAAAAAACACATTTCTTTGCCTTTCCATTGTGTTTTTTTTTTTGTTTATTTTATTATTTTTATATACACATGCGCAATTTAAGATCGGAACATTACCCGCAATTGGAGAATGAAAATTGGGTCTCTAGTCCAGTCAAATAAGGATGCAACCTCGGAATGAAAGATAATAAGCTAAAAATTTGCAAAAGTCATTATTTTGGTGTTATAAAACTTACCACAAAAGTCCCATATGATCACGTGTCCGCGTCTTAAGATATTTTAGGTCAAAGGTCACGAAAATCAGTTTTTTGCAAATATCTCGTTTCCTTTGCGTTGAATGACATTCAAGGTGATTAGAAAAATTTTAGAACGAAAAATTCTCTTCAACTTTTGTTTCAAGTAATTTTATATACATTCAACGCTTCTTGAGATAGAGCGCAAAGAATGGGGGACCGCTTACCTGTATATACGATAACGCGAGGTCAGCTAGTAGAATTCAACAAATAAACGAGTTATATATTTAAATATTCACTTAAAATACTATTAGTATTATTAAATTTTTATTATTTATTATTTAATATACTATATTTATAGATATTAATCATAAATTAAATATTTATTAATATAATAATTTATATTTATTTCATTTTTATCAATCATACAATATTAAAAAAGTAGGTGCGCTTGGGCCACACTGGAGAAGTGAAACTTACATTACTTATCTATTTTGTCTCATAACCAATTTATACATACACACAACTGCTCTTGATTAAGGTTATATTTTTCTCTTTTTTTTATCTACATCCCTTTACCTCTACCCCTGTTCGGTTTAATTACATTTATGTTATTCTGTTTTTCCATTATCTTCATTTTTATCTTTATACTCTATCGATAATAACGTCCAACGAAATATCGATAACAAAACCGATAGAAATATCGATAACAAAATCGATGACAAATTCGATAAAAATTTCAATAGCAACATCGATAATACGATTGGTAGCAAAATCGATCAAAATATCGATAACAAAGTTGATAAATATCGATAACAAAATCGATAAATATCGATAACAAAGCCGATAACTATCGATAACAAAATCGAAAAATATCGATAACATAATCGACAAATATCGATAACAAAATCGATAAATATGGATAACATAATCAATAAATATCGATAACAAAATCGATAAAAAAATTTCGCTTACAAAATAGTTAAAAATATCGATTACAAAATCGATAAAAATATCGACAACAAAATCGATTATTATATCCATAAGTTCCGAGAATATCGATAGCATAATTGACAACAGTATCGATAAAAATTTCGATAACAAAATCTATAAAAATATCGATAACAGAACCGATAAAAATATCGACAACAAAATCGATTATTATATCCATAAGTTCCGAGAATATCGATAGCATAATTGACAACAGTATCGATAAAAATTTCGATAACAAAATCTATAAAAATATCGATAACAGAACCGATAAAAATATCGATTATGTTATCGATAAGTCTCGAGGATCCCGAAAATATCTAAAGTCGCAAAATGGTTCCCAGATTGAGTTTCTGTGTGTCTCTCTCTATATCCTTTCCTCTTTAGATACCTTTATTTTAATCTTTCTTCCCCTATCTTCGTCTTTACTTTTATCGGTATCCTTATCTTCATCTTTGTTTTAACTTTTATGTTTATCATTTTCTTCATCTACATATCCCCCTTCACCGTGCCCTTATATGTATATATAAGTAAAATGTTTAAATTTACCTAGATCTTCATTTTTGCCTTTATCTTTACTCATCTTTGTTTTTGTTTTTATTTTTACCTTTATATTTATCATTTTCTTTATCTATGTACGTACTCACTTTTACTTTCATTCTTGTATTGGTCTTTGCTAAGCTTTATTCTTTAACCTTTTATTAGCAAGTTTTTGTTAAATTAATACCATACACTCAAGAAGAACTTGTTTCAGCCCCAATCATTTCCGTTGCACCATTTCCGTGTGCAATTTCCCCTGAATTTGCCAATTTACTCCCAACCAACCAACCGCCGCAAAAGAAGTTTCACTTCAATAAAATACTTCGTTCATATTACTATGAATATTATATCTCGAACTACGAATCTCTTGTACGACGTTTGCTGTTTCTACGAAGTTGGAGGAGATGTTCTGTTGTTATATATGACCAGTTTTTTTTAATGTGACTTTCTACACACCGTGACGAATGAGTTTGGGCCTTGTATGTATAAGCATAATAGTGGTGGAGGGATATTTCACCTGATGATGGAAATTGTTAGGTACAGCTATTTCTCTGTTAGTACAACACACAACGGAGAATTCTACTTAGTAAGGGTTATAATCCCTAAGCGCGGCCGAAGGCCGCCTACGCAGAGAGAAGTTCTGCGCAAAAATACTTCCGCCCTTCTTTTCCGGCAACACATAAAGGAGAATTCTTCTTATTAAGGGTTATAATCCCTAAGCGCGGCCGAAGGCCGCCTACGCAGAAAGAAGTTCTGCGCAAAAATACTTCCGGCCCCCTTTTCCGGCAACACAGAAAGGAGAATTCGCGGCCGAAGGCCGCCTACTCAGAAAGAAGTTCGGTTTCATGTATGCATCTATTTCGGTTTTTCATATGCATTATTCGGTTTTACGCGAAACTGTGCATAGTATGCATTATTCGGTTTTTTTCATATGCATTATTTCGGTTTTGAACGAAAGATGTGCAGTATGCATATATTCGTTTATCTCATATCGCATTATTTCGGTTTTCAACGAAACTGTGCATATATGCATTATTTCGGTTTTTTTTCATATGCATTATTTCGGTTTTCAACCGAAACTGTGCATATATGCATTATTTCGGTT
>NW_016161274.1:24741-46852 GCF_001687245.7 Rhagoletis zephyria
TTTCTATAATAATAGAAATTTATTTCATTCGTTAGTTAAAAACGGCAACTTAGCATTGACAGACGTACAATTTTGAGTGTATATTTTTAATTGCAATGGCTGATTTGTGTTTTATGTGTAACAAGTTAATATCAGAAAGTGCCTCTGTGAGTGTTGTGCGAGGCTTACATACTTTAAAAACTGCAAGTATCGAAAGAAATGACGGTCATATAAATTATTTGAATACTGTGACTTCTGTGATAGTGCATGTTGATTGTCGAAAAGTGTATGTAAGTAAAAATTCAATTGCTGCATCGAAGCGACGCGTAGAAGAGGATCAAACTTTAACTGCAGCAAGTCCACCTCGTAAGAAACGAGAAGAAGTTTTTGATTTTAAAACATTTTGCTTGTTTTGTGGCCAAGTAGCTGATGAAGCCGCAGAAAAAACAAAAATTAAACAAGTAAGAAAGTCTAAGCTCGGGCGGAGCCGAACATTAAATACCCGGCGCAAGTATTAAATAAATGTTTTTTCACCTTTCCGAAGGCTACCGCTACATGGTAAGCCGGGTTGTATCAAATTTGAGTAAATTAGCGTCCTTAAATTTCGAAATATTGAAGTTTCAAGCATTTCTGAAAATTACCGGTATATGAAAAGCGGCCGTAATTTTAGTCCGATTCCTACAATTTTCAAAATTTTGCTTTTATGTGGCAAGCACAATAACCATACCGAGTTTGGTACAAATTGGTAAAACGGTTACCGAGATACATATATGTGATCATAAGTGGGCGGTGCCATGCCCATTTTAAAACATTGTATCATAAACGTATTTCCTGGTAAAGAATTGTTGCAACCATCAATTTTGAATAAATTAGCTTTGATATTTACTGATTTATCGAAGATTTTGTATTTCTCTAAATTACCGTTATATGGGATGTGGGCGTGGTTCTTGTCCGATTTAAAAAATTTTCGGCCATTTGGTACATTATACCAAGGCCAATAACTGTGCCAAGTTTGGAAGAAATTGGTGCAGCGGTTACCAAGATATACACATGTAACTATAAGTGGGCGTGGCTACGCCCATTTTCCAAAAATTTTATAATATTCTTATTTTTCGTCTGAAAATTATTGTAAATATCAATTTTGAGTGAATTATCTTCGGTAGTTACTAAAATATCACAGTTTTCTTATTTCTGGAAATTACCGTTATATGGGAAGTGGGCGTGATTGCAGTCCGATTTCGCCCATTTTCAATACCAACCTACCTTGGACAAAGAGAAACCTACATACCAAATTTCGTTAAAATATCTAAGTTTTTGCTTGAGTTATCGTGTACACGGTCGGGCGGACAGACGGACGGACAGACAGACATGGCTTAATCGACTTCTCTATTCATTCTGAGCATTTATGTATACATTTGTCTATATCTATCTCGATTCGTTTTGGCTGTTACAAACAACCGTTATGTTAACAAAATTAATATACCCTTGTGCGCAAGTGCGCTCGGGTATAAATATAAACGCACCATCTCTAAGTACTCTTGTTTTAAAAATAACGTTTTGAAGAAAGCAGAAGAAATGGGCGATTTGTTAAGGAAATCAGTCGTATACTTTTTGAGCATGATTGGATAGGTGCTGAGGCAAAATATCATAGTGTTTGCTACTCTCATTTTTTAAATCAATTACCTACAGATAAAAAGCATCCAAAGATGATAACATCACACAGGCGATGAAAGAGATTTTTTTATATAGAAAATAATAACGATTCGCAATTTACATTGCAAGAGCTGAAAGATACTCGTACAGAGTACGTACCGGATGACAAGACAATAATTTCTAAATTGAGGGAAAAGTATTTGACTGATGTAATAATTACGACTAAGATAGGATCATTCACTATTATATCTTTTCGTGATGCACAGGCGAATGTTTTATCGAAAGCCTGGTACGAGAATAAAAAAGCTCACCTGAAGAAGAATGATTACGAATAGTAGAACCTGCTGCTGCGATTATTAGGGAAGATATTCGACCGTCTGTAGTTGAAATAAAGTCCTATCCCCCTCCAAATAAAATGCTGGATGATAGTAAAGAAATACCGAAAAGTTTTTTATATTTGTTACAAGAAGTTATAATAAAAAATAGAAAAGGAAAAATTGATAATTTAAAGACAAAATGTACATCAATAAGTCATGCTATAATGGCTTCGGTGCGAGAACGATCATTTTCATCGCAGCTACTATTAGGTCTGTCTGTTTTCCTTCATAGGAGATACGGATCTAAAAGGCTATTAGATGTTTTGTCTAGCTTGGGATTTTCTGTATCATATAATTACGGTGACCATCCGTTCTGTTTTTTGCAGGACCGTACTGTTTTTCAAAGGTCGGTCCTGCGTAGTTTTTCAAACCTGAAAACCCTGAAAATGTACTGCTTTTTTCCAAGTGTCCTGCATTTGTCCCGCATTTTATTCGTTATTTTAAAATTATCGGACAATGGATGAATTTTAAAAAAAAGTGTTTACATCTCGAAGGGTATTGATGTGCCCCTTACAAAAATATATAACTTGGGGCGACTTCAATGAAAATTATTAGTGCTACAGGCGACCATTTGCATTTTGTCGTCAAAGTCGAAAAAAGTGAGATTTTCAATCAAATACGCAGTTTTATTTGATTATTTTTTTCATTAGTTTAAAAATTCGATAAAGAAGATATATCATTACAGTAAATTTTGAGTCAAAGATAATGAAAATCGGATTAGAAATGTAGATGCAATGAAGCGCAATCTGCACAAGTTATATATTTTTGTAAAGGGCACATAAATACCTTTGTAACTCGTCGTTTACGTCGATTCATTACGTCGATTTTTGACCAATAACTGCGAAAAGTACAAAAAGGGGCACCGAAATTGCGCATATGGAAACTGTGCATTTAGACATTATTTCGGTTTCAACCGAAACTGTGCATGTATGCCTTTATTTCGGTTTTTCATATGCATTATTTCGGTTTTAAACCGAAACTGTGCATGTATGCATTACTTCGGTTTTTTTTTTCATATGCATTATTTCGGTTTTAAAACGAAAGTATGCATATGCATAATTTCGGTTTTTCTCATATGCATTATTTCGGTTTTCAACCGAAACGTGCATGTATGCATTATTTCGGTTTTTTCATATGCATTATTTCGGTTTTCAACCGAAACTGTGCATATATGCATTATTTCGGTTTTTTTCAAATGCATTATTTCGGTTTTCAAACGAAGAGTGCAGTATGCATATTCGGTCTTTCACATATGCATTATGTCGGTTTTCAACCGAAACTGTGCATTATGCATTTATTTCGGTTTTTTCCATATGCATTATTTCGGTTTTCGAACTGAAACTTGTGCATATATGCATCTATTTCGGGTTTTTTCATAGCATTATTTCGGTTTTCTAACGAAAGTGTGCATATGGATAATTTCGTTTTTTCTAATATGAATTATTTACTTCTACTTAGTAAGGGTTTTAATCCCTAAGCGCGGCTGAAAGCCGCCTACGCAGAGAAAAGTTCTGCGCAAAAGTACTTCCGGCCCCCTTTTCCGGCAATACAGAAAGGAGAATTCTACTTAGTAGGTTTTTCATATGCATTATTTCGGTTTTCAACCGAAACTGTGCATATATGCATTATTTCGGTTTTTTTCGTATGCATTATTTCGGGTTTTTTCATATGCATTATTTCGTATGCACAGTTTCCATATGCACAATTTCAGGGTGCCGTACAAAAAACAAAAAAGGGTATTGTTTTCGTTTTGAACGACTAAACATTTGCCTATAAAATAATCTCTTAAAGATTTTCACTATTCGTGTAAGCTTCTGTAATTATAATATGTTTTACTATACTTTTGTAGAATATTCATGTAAAAAAATATTAATATCGACGAAGAAAACGTGATTCGTTTTTAAAGTTTAAAATGTATTAAGAATTTAGAATCATAAATACTCTTTTGATATTTTTATACTACGTAAATATATGTAGGCATATTTTGAAAAATTGTCCTTCATTTTGAATCGATATTTATGGTCACCGTACATATAATAGTACTGTACAGTATGAAATTTCAGCAGTTTATCATCCGCAGCCTCGTATTTTAGCATCAGAGTCAGGTTCTCTTGGACAAATGTTGGGGATAATGCAGATATAAATGTCAATAGTCTTGACGGTAATAATACTCTTCATGTAATGGGAATAATAAAAATATTTACTCCAAAAAATGCTATCATTTACGATGAATGCATAAAAAAATGCACAACAAAACCAACTGCCAAAGATTTGGCAACAGTATCAGATGTATCTCTTTTAACATATGAAAAGCCAGTTGTATCTGGATTCAGCAAGATTCAAGTTCAAAACCTGCATGATGAACTTGTACAACCTCAACAACACTTAAATGCAGTAGATTTTTTATGGTTGTATGGAAAATGGAAAAATATCTCACCGTTACCAGGATGGAATGGCTATCTTGAACAATTCACAAAAAATTATAAGAATTTTTCAAATTCTGGGATTCTGTTTCTTCCAAGTAAATATATTGCCAAGACGGATGACAAAAAACATGTGTAATAACGTTTGATCAACCTCTTTACTCAAAAGCACGTGGAATGGTTGCTGCGGCAGATACAAACTCAAACTTGTCGAAAATGGTAGAGAAATTAGGAGGCTTTCAAATGCCTATGTCTTTTCTCGAATGAATAGGATATTTAATGGATGGGAGTGGACCCAAAGAAGTTTTAAGAAAAATTTAAGCTCCAAATTCTGTTGAAAAACTGTTAAGTGGTCACGCTTATTCAAGAAGTATTAGAGGTCATACGCTATTACGACTTGCATTATCAACAAGCATGTTTCAAGACATGAAGATTGAAAGCTGTGTTTTAGATGAGCTAGTTGCACAGACAACTGGGAACGATGTTTCCTACGAAAATGTTGAAGGATGTGCTAATAATTCAAACTCAATAATTGCTCTATTTCAAAATAAATTGATTGAGTTAAAAGCTCAAGGTCCCACAGCTCAGTTATGGGTACAGTATTTCGAAATGGTTTCAATAGCTCTGGACTTTTTAAAGAACATCCTGATGCAGTGCGAAAAGTGCCTCCATATTTTCATGCAAGTGGTCGCTTTCTATATGCAAAATCAGCCTATTTATATCTTCAATATATGATCAAATTGGAAGAAACAATGGATAAATAGACTTGAGAATTTTAGAAATGGATTCTTTACAGTGAAACGATCAGAAAAATGTAATTCTGTTACGTGGACAGACACGGTGATAGAGCAAAGTCTTATGAAATCTATGAAGACAGAAGGAGGGTCGAAGTACACAAGAAAGTGTTTTATGTAAATAGGTATATGCTATGTACGCTACGAATACAATCTGCGAGGAGATTGAGAAGTTTTGTAACATTTCTTTAGGTTCTTCAGAACAACACGTTGATACTAGAGATTCACGAGTTAAAAGAGATAATAGCGATGTAAGTAAACTGCTTGATTGGTTTACTCTTCATGATCCTTTTCAATGCACAAAACAGATGGTATCCATAGCTTCTGGAATCGTGGGTAATCACCAAATTAATTGTCACAGAGCGTATGATATCGGCATCGAATCAATGGCGAAAATAACCGGTTTGAACTTTAATGAGATAAAACTGAGATGTGTTGACAAAGTACTACCACTTTCAATAGTTAACAAATCTGTTAAAATTAACGATTGTAGAGTTTCTATTGATCCATTGCTACTCTTCCAGAGAATAACTGTAAACAAAAAATTTCAAAATAATCTAAAAGAATATCTGAAATATGAGTTAAGTCCGTATCCAATATCTTTATTTGATAATAATGGCATGAAAAAACAACAAAATCAGCACTATATAACAATATGGCGTTTATTGATATTCAATTGGATGAAATCACTACAACGTATATTATCGATGGTGGATTTCTTTTCCACCACGTTGTATGAAATAAAGATGAAACTTTCTGTAGTATTTTAGATAAATACGTCAAATATTTACAAACACATTATGGATCAAGTACCATTGTTGTATTTGTTGGTTACTCAGACTACAGTTAGAACATTAAAGCAATGGAACAACTAAGTAGAACTGCTGCTCATTCAAAATCTTATGAACTCAGTTTTAATGAAACAATGGCCAAACAATCAGCCAAGAAAATTTTTTATCGAATGCATCTAATAAAAAAAAAAAATTATCGACATGCTTATCGAAAAATTAAAAAACTGTTAATATCACTACAAAACAAGCCAGAGATGATGCTGATGTTCTCATTGTGGAAACAGCTATTGCAGAGCCTTAACATCAAAAAACAGCTGTAATCATAGGCGAAGATATTGATTTGCTAGTTATCTTGATAGGGCGTACTCAAACACATCAACAAGAAATTTTTTTCAAAAAAATTGGTATAAGTAATGTGGAGACACGATTGTTTTCATCGAAAAGTTTTGATAAATACCCTCATTCTAAAAACATATTTTATTTTTACACGCGTTTAGTGGGTGTGATACGACTTCTGCGCTTTATAAAAAAAGGAAAAATATCATTTATCAAAATGGTGGAACAAATAACCATTTAAATGAGTCAGCTGAAGTATTTCAACAAAAAAACTGCTCTGTATAAGAATTATTTGAAAATGGAGTACGTATTTTCATAGCAACGTATAATGCTCCAAAATCAGAATACGATATAGACACTTTAACAAACCAGTGCAGTTATCAAGTCTTCCATTCGTCGTGTCCATTATCAGACCCAAATTTGGTTGGGAAATAATTTAGAACGCCAGGAATGGGGCTGGGTACTGCAAAATGAACCCCTGGAACCAATAACAACATTATTAAAGCCAGCACCAGAAGAACTGCTTAATATAATATTTTGTAATTGCAAGAAAGGTTGTGGTTCTAATTGCAGATGCAGGAAATCAGGATTGCAATGCTCTTTAATTTGTGGGCAGTGTAATGGACAAGCATGTCTCAACGCTTCATCAACTTCAGATGATTTCATTGAAGAAAGTTAATATGCACCTGATATTCTTGAATATTTCTATTCTGATAGTTTAGAAAACGAGAATGACGATAATGAATGCGATATTGAACAGCCAGAAGAAGAAGGAGAAGAAGATGATGAACTAGAAGAATATTAAAAAAAAATGTTTACCATAAACAATAACAAAAAATATATATTAAAATTATACTTCAATGAATTGATTATTCGATTAATAAATAAAAATATAATTAAAACTAATTGGCACTATTCCATATGAATATTTTATTATTGTCATATTTTATTTTATTATTTTATTAATATTTTATTTTCAGTATCTAATTAATTATAAAAATCCTAATTGTTGAATTCTGCAGTTGATCTTACTTTATTTTATATGCAGTTTATTTTGTCGGCCGCTGCGGTGTAGTGGTAAACAGTGCGCGCTTTCACTCATCAGCACCTGGGTTCAAGCCCTGGTCAAAGCAACATCCCAAAAAAATATATAGAAAAAGGTTTTTTCTTAACAGCGGTCGTCCCTCGGCAGGCAATGGCAAACCTCCGAGTGTATTTCTGCCATGAAAAACAGCTTCTAAAACTGTAGGTCCCTCCGCTTTGTGTGACAGCATCAAGGCGCACGCCACTAGTCGGAGGAGAAGCTCGGCCAAACATTATTATTATTATTATTATTATTATTATTATTATTATTATTATTATTATTATTATAAAATATAATTAAAATGCATTTGAAGTATTTCATTAAAATATATTTTATGATTGATAAAAATTAAATAAATATTAATTATTATATTAATAAATATTTAATTTATGATTAATATCTATAAATATAGTATATTAAATAATATATAATAAAAATTTAATAATGCTAATAGTAGTTTAAGTGAATAATTAACTACATAACTCGTTTATTTGTTGTATTCTACTAGCTGACCTCGCGTTATTGTATATACAGGTAGCGGTCCCCCACTCTTTGCGCTCTATCTCAAGAAGGGTTGAATGTACATACAATTTCTTGAAACAAAAGTTGAAGAGAATTTTTCGTTATACAATTTTTCCAATCACCTTGAATGTCATTCAGTGCAAAGGAAACGAGATTTTTGCAAAAAACTGATTTTCGTGACCTTTGACCTTAAATATCTTAAGACGCGGACACGTGATCATATGAGACTTTTGTGGTAAGTTTTGTAACACCAAAATTAAGACGGGTGCAAATTTTTAGCTTATTATCTTTCATTCCGAGGTTTGCTCTTTTTTTGCCTTATTTGACTGAATTATTCTGACTTAATGTTCTTTACCGATATGATGGAACATTTGCAAAACTTGAATTTGTCTCTACAAGGAGAGAATAAAAATGGTTTTGATTTGTCGTAAATTATTTTAAGTTTTGAAACTAAACTGCGTCTTTTTATTCGTGATCTCAAAAAAATAATATTTCATAATTTTTCATGACAAGAAAAAAATATTGCACACGATTTAAAAGCAGATTTTGAAAAAAAAATGCCGATTTGAAATTATTTAAATGTACGTTTGTATACTTCAGAAACCCTTTTTTAGTAATATAATTGAGGGTGAATTTACAATATCCGAAATACTAAAGCGCAGAAGAGTTAGAGTTTTTGGAATTAAAACAAGATAAGGCAATGGAAATGCAACATAAAGCTTTGCGGTTGCTTGAATTCCGGCAACAAGTACCAGTTTTACAATATCCACTGTTGAAAACAGCTGCGTGCCGTATATTTTCAATTTTTGGTACAACGTATAACGCTAGGCGCACTTTGCATCCGATAGGCCGACTGATTTCGGCCGAACAATTTGACCGTCCGAATGATGCGCACACTTAACCAGATTATTTGCCGACCATATTTGTACGCACAAATTGACATACTCTAAACATGTGATTTTATAGGTAATTTTTTTGTTTTGCACCCAATAAGTTAATTTTTCGCATTCCATTTTGGTACTTTTCACCCGACATCGGACGAGAAAAACAAACATGTTTGAATTTATCGTCACTGACGGACGTCAACGGTGTGAGAGCGCTCATATAATCACAAGTGTTTATTTATATCGCCCGCATATAGCCGATATCGGCCGATGTCGGCTGCAGGGTACGCGTAGCGTAAATGTGAGTCTTTGTACTCTAAAATGAATTTCGTAAAGGCAAAATACCGTTCACGATTAGTTGCATTCGCGCGCCTGATTATTATTAAAAGTTGCAACAAACTTGCAAAGTAGGGGAAATTGAGAGAGCAAAATGACATTTCATTTTGAGGCAAAGCTGCCACTTTCTGCTGGAAAAATTTTAGCCAACAGCAATTTGCCAACAAGAAAACAGGAGATCAAAAACAGCTGGTTGGAATTTATGCAATTCCCTAAATTGAATTTGATGGTTTGGAAGTTAAAATATTAAAATGCGACTAATTAAACTTGTAAGAAGTAAGTAATTATTCATTTAGTCAGTGAACTGTGTTAGGATAAGACTTCGAAATTTGTTTTTTTACGTTTTCATTTGTATACTTTTGAATGTATACAAAATCTCTATCAGATGTTCGTCTAATTTGCAAGTTTCTGCAAATTTTCTGTTCGCATACTATTTTGGATATTTTTCTCTTTTGAGAGAACAGATGACATTTCGCCGGTATTTTGCTGTTGGACATTTTTTACTGAAAATTTTAAACGAACGTACTTATTGACTTACCAATATTTAACAGAACTATTACGAACGGCTTCAACTGACGTAAACCCAGATTTCGAAAATTTGGCCAAGGGATCTTTTTATTTTTCTTTAATATCTATCTTACGTACATTAGAATAATAATACAATTACGGTTTTTCATTTTTAATAATAATTTTATTTAAAAATAAAATTTTTGCTTTTGTTGTTTTTTTTGTGGCTCTTTGTAGCATTTAGAATTTACATGTGGCTCTTTTCGGCCTCGGCCTTGCCCACCCCTGGTCTATAACTTTTTAAATAACCTAGCTGGCGAGATGGGGATTTCACGTACACATGGCATAGTAGTTGCAGAATACGAAAGCATATATAACTCAATTCTTACTTAAGTCGACTTAGGCGGTTATTGTTTACGACCACAGATTTTGTGTTTTCTTTTGCGAGGTTTAAGCTCAGAATATTTGTTTAGAATGAAAACTGTACATGCCTATGTACGTAAACAAATACAAATTTGGAAATTTGTTCTAAAATAAAAAAAAATCTAACCCAATAATTTTTATTGAGCTTAAGGCCGTTCCACTATTGTGGAAAAGCAACAACAATTTGAAACAAGTAGAGAAGTATAAGTTCGAGCGAAACCGAATTTTATATACCCGGCAAGGTATCAACTTTCTTTAAACTACCTAAAAGTCTATAGCAGTCTTATTTATTGTTAAGAGATAGTTGTAAGTACTGACTTGGAGTAAATTAACGACCTCAGTTATTGAAATATAGGAGTTTTCATATATCCGAAAATTACCGTTATACAAGAAACCGGTGCAATTTTAGTCCGATTTCAATAATTTTCAACGAATGTCTTTTTCGTACCACGGTTATTAAATGCACTAAGTTTGGTAGAAATTGATAGATCGGTTACCGAGATATACATTTGTGGTCATAAGTGGGCGGCGCCACGCCCAAAATCCAAAAACTTTTAATAGCCTAATTTTTTGATTAGTGGTCATTGCAATCATAGATTTTGAGTCAATTAGCTGCAGTAGTTACTGATCTATCTCAGTTTTCGTGTTTCTGTAAATTACCGTTATATAGGAAGTTGCGTGGTTATTGCCCGATTTCAAAGATTTTCAACGGATTTCTTAGCTGGACCCTAGGCACGGCTCGGACCGAGTTTGGTAGAGATTGGTGAAGCGGCTACTAAGATACAGTATTTTCCACAAATTTCATAATAACATTATTTTGTACCAAAATTCTACTTTATATGCTAATTTTTATCAATTTGGATCAAATATTTACTGAAATATCATAGTTTTTGCATTTTTCGAAAATACCGTTATATGAGAAAGGGCATGGTTACCGTCCGATTTCGCCCATTTTCAATAGCAACCTACCTTGGATAAAGGGCAACCTATATACCAAGTTTCGTTGCGATATCTCAATTTTTGCTCGAGTTGCCGTGTACACGGACAGACGGATGGACGGACGGACAGACAGACATGGCTTAATGGACTTCTCTTTTCATTCTGATCATTTATGTATACATTTGTCTATATCTCTATTCTCTAGATTCTTTAGGCTGTTACAAACAACCGTTATGCGAACAAAGTTATTATATCCTTGTGCGCAAGTGCGCTCGGGTATAAAGATGGTAGAAGTGATAGCTATTTCGGAAATCACCACATTTCCTCATCAGACTTCTTTCAGTAGGATTCGACCCGACGATCCCACTGACTCAGCCAGTTGCCTATGCACCGTGCTAAGTACGCCTTGTAAATTATCGTTTGCTTTTTTCCACTATTTTCATTTTTGTTATGCCAACACAATCAAGCGCAGCTATTCCGCTGCAATTCACTTGATCATGTGGTTGTTGGTTTTGTTGGTTTGTGCTAATAATTCTATTTTTAGAATGCTTAACTTTTAGGTGTGCTCGTCCTTAAGTTATTTGTTTTTTGTTATTTTTTGGCCTTTTAACAATTATATTCAACAATTTTATAATGAGCTCGAGGCCATTTTTTAAATGAAAATTTATTGTGGAAAAGCAACAATAATTTGAAAAAATGGTAGAAGTGATAGCTATTTCGGAAATCACCACATTTCCTCATCAGACTTCTTCAGCGGGACTCGAACCGACGACCCCAGCTGACTCAGCCAGTTGCCTACGCACTGTGCTAAGTTCGCCTTATAATCTGTTGTTCTTTTTTCCACTTTTTTCATGTGAGCCAACTACAATCAAGCGCTGCTATTCCAGTGCTATTTAAACTTTATCATTTGGTTGTTGTGTTTTGGTTTTTGTTAATAATTCAATTTTTAGAATGTGTAACTTTTAGGTGTGCTCGTCCTTAAGTTATTTGTTTTTGTTATTTATGGTCTTATAATACATAAATAACAGAAACAAATAACTTAAGGACGAGCACACCTAAAAGGTAAACATTCTAAAATTAGAATTATTAACAAAAACTAGCAAAGCCAACAACCACATGATCAAGTTTAAATAGCACTGGAATAGCTGCGCTTGANTCTTATAATACATAAATAACAGAAACAAATAACTTAAGGACGAGCACACCTAAAAGGTAAACATTCTAAAATTAGAATTATTAACAAAAACTAGCAAAGCCAACAACCACATGATCAAGTTTAAATAGCACTGGAATAGCTGCGCTTGATTGTAGTTGGCTCACATGAAAAAAGTGGAAAAAGCAACAACAGTTTATAAGACGAACTTAGCACAGTGCGTAGGCAACTGGCTGAGTCAGCTGGGGTCGTCGGATCGAATCCCGCTGAAGAAGTCTGATGAAGAAATGTGGTTATTTCCGAAATAGCTATCACTTCTACCATTTTTTCAAATTGTTCTTGCTTTTCGACAATAGTTTTTCATTAAAAACGGCCTCAAGCTCAATAAAAAGGCTATAATAACAAAAAAAAATAAAAAATTTAAACCGATTAATAATGAAACTAGCCTTTTTATTAGCTCTAAAATTGTTTATATTCCTAGCCCTTTCTAGCCTTTTGTTCTAGAGATTCTAGCCTTGAATGGATATTTATTTCTGGCAACACTGGTTTGGGCGAGCTTCTCCTCCAATTTGTGGCATGCGCCTTGATGTTGTTACACAAAGGAGAGGAACCTACTGTTTTACGCCGGCTCCGAACGGCGATTGTATTTTTTATGATAACCGATTTTTTATCGCAGAAATACAATTGGAAAACTTCTTTGATTTTTATTTTTGATGTTGAGTTGAACCGGACTTGAACCCAGGCAATGCAGAATGGTAGCGCGCACTGGTAACCACTATACTGCATACCCTAAAAATGTATGAAAACTCTGATTAAAAAATTAAATTTTGATAACGGTTAATCTACGTCCTTTGAATAAAATTAAAGGGTGGACTGACAAAGTAGTAGTATTTTCAATGTATGCGTAATACTGTGATATTTTTTTCGAACAAAAGAAGAATGGTTTACAGTTAACAGATGCCAGCGCTATTGTAGCAAAATGTATTAAATCTGTTAACTTCATTAAATTGCTTATTGTAGCGATAGGATTCTCTTGAAGATTGAGACAAATTTTCCCTCTTAGCCTCCTTTGATGTATTACATATGTATACTTTTAGGTCAAAAATCGAAATTTTTCAGAAAAGAAATTCACCAAACTTATGCATAATGTTATAAATTAGACGATTCTATAAAAAACAAGTAATTTTAAGCTAAAAAAAACCGACTTCAATTCTCATATAAAAATTTAAGATTATCGTTAATTTCTTCATGATCCAATGATCGGATTTAAACCAATTTAGTGTGGGACCACCTGTGAGGTAACACCTTTCCTTTCAAAAAAGAATTATAGAAATCGGTTAACGTGGTCAAAAGTTATGCGGTAACATACATAAAAAAATTATCCCGACAAAGTGATAACCTTCTAAATTTCGAACCTTCGGAAGTCGGTTAAAAATCACGAAACACTCGCGAAATAACTTAGTGTAGGTTGTAGCTAGGATCGAGTACAACATTAAAATAGATTTTTTATGTTTCTTGAACCCTCCATTTTTTTTTAATTATAAAGCCGTTATTATTGTACTTGATTCACTTATTTATTGACAGCTTGACTACTTTTCATCCGATTTTAAAAATCAAAAATGCAATGGGGATTATTTAGACTTAGTTTGTTGAGAGTTTTCATTGGGTAAAATTTGAAAACCCCCTATTTTTCTTAGTTTTTTTAACTTTGGTCATCGCTAATTTCAAAAAGTTGAAAGAACATTTCTTTCAAATAAATTGATACCTCACCTAAGTGAGATAAGATGAAAATGTACCGAAAAAGCTATCAAGGTGTCTCCCATCCACACCCTTTAAAATGAAGGGAATATTTTTTTCTGTATGAAAAACGCAAAAATAGGATCTATTAAATAGGGGATGCTCTGACTTTTAGTGGTATTACCGACATCCGGTTTCAACCAGAAGTGGGTTAAACTGACCGGAAGTCCTTTTTTTAAATTAGACATACTATTTACATGCCTTTACTACAGATTCGGATGCTGAGGATAAAAATATGTAACTTTTGTTTGAAACTTTTTACTCGTAAGTGCCTTTTCAACCTCTAAATGACCTTCGAATAAAACTTCTCCTGGACTTCTAAAATGGATGCAAATGTTTTTATTTGAAAACGAAAAAATGAATCACCAAGTCGGGGATGCTCTATCTCTTGGCACTATTCCCGACTTCCCGTTTCGACGACCATTGGGGGCCTATTTTTCTTTTTGTCCCCCTTGCTACGGCAGGTTGCGTAGGTCCCCCATTTTCACCCGAGATCGTTCATTTTTCGCTTAAGGCATGTTTGCATTGTTCAACTTTCAAAAGCGATTAGTTGAATCAAAAGTTGACCGAAAAGTACAATTTTTATTTGAAAATACTATTGTGCCATATTTAAGGCTGAATGTATTTTTTTAATGTACATACACTGGCGATCAAAACCTAAGTGCGATATGATAAAAATGTACCGAAAAAGCTATACAAGGTGTCTAGATATCCCATCCACACCCTCTAAAATGAAGGGAATATTGTTTTTTTTTGTTGAAAAACGCAAAAATATGATCTATTAAATAGGGGATGCTCTGACTTTTGGTGGTATTACCGACATCCGGTTTCGACCAGAAGTGAGTTAAACTGACCGGAAGTCCTTTTTTAAATTAGACATACTATTTACATGCCTTTACTACAGATTCGGATGCTGAGGATAAAAATATGTAACTTTTGTTTGAAACTTTTTACTCGTAAGTGCCTTTTCACCCTCTAAATGACCTTCGAATAAAACTCGTCCTGGACTTCTAAAATGGACGCAAATTTTTTTATTTGAAAACGAAAGAATGAATTACCAAGTCGGGGATGCTCTATCTCTTGGCACTATTCCCAACTTCCCGTTTCGACAACCGTTAGTCTAGGATAGGCGTGCTCATCCAGTACCTCAATTGGCGCAGTTGGCTCATAACAACATCACTGTGGCTCACTTACAACAAACACAGTATTTGTGAAAGCATATCACGCAAAATGTTCACGGATAAAAATCAATGGATTATACGCAAACTACACCACACAAATATTTGCGCAAATACAAATTGGTACAAATAAGAATTGTTTGAATTCTTATTCGATTCTTTTTTGCACTATTTGGTATTGGAAATAAAGCATAGTAAAAATGAATACTTTATATTTGATTAGCGTTTAAAAATGTTCGTATTTAAAAATATACTAGAGTTCTAGGGTTGCCAGACGTACCCCATTGGGGGGCCTATTTTAACTTTTTATCCCCCTTGCTACGGCAGGTTGGGTGGGTCGCCCATTTTCTCCCGAGATCGGTCATCTTTCGCTTAAGGCGTATTTGCATTGTTCAACTTCAACTAGTTGAATCAAAAGTTGACCGAAAAGTACAATTTTTATTTGAAAATACTATTGTGCCATATTTAAGGCTGAATGTATTTTTTTTAATGCACATACACTGGCGATCAAAACTGAGTGGACTGTGATTGTTTCAGATGTCTACAATGTTTTTCAAGTAAATTTTTTTGTTATTCTTTTTATAAAAAATTGTTTTCATGCTTTAATCAAAACCATATGCATCAATCAAACTTGCAAACTTAATACAAACTTTAGAAAAATGCAGCAAATTTCCATCCAAATTTTTGAACATTTTAATCTAAGTTTTTGGGTATGCAGTTAGGGTTTTTTTCTTATAAGAAGTGCAATTTGTAAAAACTGTCTTGATTTTTATTTTTTTTTTTTTGCAAACGGTTTTGTGAATTTTTTTCAAATTCATGTTTGTATAGAAAAAATCCATCAGCGAAAAAGTATCAAAAATAGCCGCGTTTGCACTTGTTTTACTAAAATTTCATGAGTCATGTATGTAACTGCATATTCAAGAATTCAGATTAAAAAGTCCAAAATTTTTATGGAATTTTGTTCCATTTTTCTAGAGTTTGTAATAAGTTTGAAAAATTGAATCAACAGAAAAATAAACTGTAAATATTTAAAATAAAACAAGTGATTTTTAAACAAAGAACAAAACCGACTTCAATTTTCATATAAAAATTAAAGATTATCATAAATTTCTTCACTACCCAATCATAGGATCTAAGCAAAATTAGTATGGGACCACCCTTGGGGTACCACCTCACCGATAAAAAAAAATTATCGAAGTCGGTTAACGTGGTAACATACATTAAAAAAATAATACTTCCGACGAACTGATAACCTTCTCCTTTCTTTGAAGTCGGTTAATAACCATGCACTCAGTTTTGATCGCCAGTGTAACTTTGTTTTGTTAAGCGAGTAATCCAATTTTTTGTTGAATACATTTAGTTTTAATTGTTTTCCGAAAAATACCCCTTTTCCGTATGGCACCGCTTCGCACTTTTAGTTTCACACAAACGCACAGATGAAACCCTGACTGAAATGCGACGAGCGAGAAAACTGTGCTATGTGCTGTTCGTACATCGCTGCGGCAGTTAAAGCGACAAACGAAGCGCAATATATCAATGACGGCTCTGGAACTCGTCCTTTCAGACCGATCACCCAACACCAGTGTCAGTGCGGCTCGGAAATTTGTCCTAATCGACCGAACACAGCCCACTGGATTGTAATTACTTAAATATAGAGAAGCGAAGGCGCGGCGTGGAAACTAGTCCTTTCCACCCGCCCAGACAGTGCGGCTCTGGAATTGCTTGGAATCTTGTCCACTTCGAAAACCACAGCAGCAGCTACAACAACTGCAATAAATATATATGTAAACAAGTAAGAAAGTCTAAGTTCGGCCGAGCCGAACATTAAATACGCGGCGTAAGTATTAAATAATTGATTTTCACCTTTCCGAAAGCTACCGCTACATGGTAAGCCGGGGTGTATCAATTTTGAATAAACTAGCGTCCTTGAATTTCGAAATATTGAAGTTTCGAGTTTGGTACAAATTGGTAGAACGGTTACCTCGATACATATATGTGATCATAAGTGGGCGGTACCATGTCCATTTTCCAAAATTTTATCATAAATGTATTTCTTGGTAAAGAATTGCTTCAAGCATAAATTTTGATTAAATTAGGTTTAATATTTACTGATTTATCGATGATCTCGTATTTCTCCAAATTAACGTTATATGGGATGTGGGCGTGGTTATTGTCTGATTTTAAAAATTTTCAGCCATTTGGTATGCTGTACCAAGGCCAACAACCGCGCCAAGTTTGGAAGAAGTTGGTGTAGCGGTTACCAAGTTATACACGTGTAACCATAAGTGCGCGTGGCTATGCACATTTTCCAAAAATTTATAATATTCTTATTTTGCGTCTAAAAATTATTGTAAATATCAATTTTGAGTGAAAAATCTTCAGTAGTAACTAAAATATCGCAGTTTTCGTATTTCTGAAAATTACCGTTATATGGGGGGTAGGAGTGGTAATTGTCCGATTTTTCCCATTTTTAATATCATCCGTCCTACGCCCGAAAGAAGTGCACGTACAACGTTTCGTTAAGATATCTCAATTTTTACTCGAGTTATCGTGTGCACAGCCGGACGGACAGACAGACAGTCACCGCTTAATCGATTTCTCTTTTTATTCAAATCATTTATGTATACATTTGTCTATATCTATCTCGATTCGTTTTTCCTGTTACAAACAACCGTTATGTGAACAAAGTTATAATACCCTTGTGCAAAAGTGCGCTCGGGTATAAAAATACAAAAGTTTCTAAGCATTGGCGCAGAAATTTTAAATTTAATGGTAGTTTGTAAGATTTGAAAACTTATTGTCAGTTTCGAAAGAAAGATTTAATTAACAAATACATATTATACAAAAAAAAAAGAGAAGAAGCATTTGAAGCATTTCATGTCACCGTGGCCACCTCTGTGCGCGACCTCTCAGGATTTGGATCAAAGTGGAAGAGGCTGAAGGTCTAAGTGACATGAATATACGTGCATATTTTGCCGACCGCTGTGGTGTAGTGGTAAGCAGTGCGCCCTTCCACTCCGCAGTACCTGTGTGTTTCGGTGTGCGTATAGTTATTTAAAAATATAAAGTGTGATGCCAACCGGGGTTTCTCAGTGAATATATAATTCATGTGAATTATAATTTGAAAGTATCTATTTAGCCAAGGAAAAAGCAAGGCAGTATACTTAAACCAGCACTTCCAGAAGATATTGACCTTGGTTTTCGCACGACTGTTCCTGTTTCATCGTTTCTTTTTATGAAATTCTTACCACCATATACATATCGCTAGCTTAGAAAGAAAAGTTGCTAAGTCCCATTTTAAAAATTTTAAAGGAGAGGAAAAAATGTTCCTATAGCCATTTTCTTTAACTATTTCGCAAGACTTTGAATCAAACATTTTGCGCGTTTAAAGCAAAGCAAAACTCCATAAGAATCAGAAGGATTCGATATTTATTAAAAGATGTCGTATTATTTTGGCCTTATGGGATTTGTGGTGCTTCTTTTGGACTTAGCAAATTTTCCTTTTATTGCTTATGAAGAGGAAAAAATAAAACAAGTACCTTTATAATTTTCGAAACGATGCGTATTCAATTTCTCTACCCTCCTATATCAAAATATGAGTTTTCATTAAAAGTCGACTTAGCAACTTTTCACTCTAAGCTAGCGATATGTATTATTTACACTAGTAACTATTTATGTAAACATGTATGTATTTTTTATGCTTAATATATGCAAATAAAAGAAGAAAGTAAACACAACAACCATCGAGTAAATTTTCATTTGTGTCAAACCGAAACTTTTTCCAGTAATAATCGGTTAGCTGATTCAAGTCTACAGCATGTTCACAAAATTAATTGAAAACTTGTATCAAACAAGGCATTGTTTATATTTGCTCAAAAATGATTTTATTCAACTAATAATATTGTCCACTCAAGGAAGTCGTTTTGTAATTATTGACAAATATACATTTGTCCCAGCTAGAAGTCTCAAGTAAATTGCAGACTTTCTTGAACTAGATATTTATTTCACCATATCCAACTTTGCCACTTGGTCACTATAACCAAATTTTGGTAATTATAACTAAACCTTTTTCTGAGTGTACATTAATGTGCAACGTATAAAAAACAAAAAGAAATTAAGTAAACATTTTTCTTTTTGATTTTTTTTTATTATAGCATTTTTTGTAATTTTTATTTTTACATAAAAAACATTGTCTTTAATGTAAACTTTAAGCACCCAAATGGGCGTAATGGGCTACTTATGCCAATGGACTCTAGATCGTCTGACGCTCAAGCAATATGATAAGTAAACATTGAAATTGAATGAAATTGTACATTTCTGAAAGCGGAGAGGTGTGTAAAAAACAAAAACAATATGAGTAAATGATACTAACTTTAATAAAGGTCTGAAATCATGAAAAGCCTTTCAATGGCCGAATTGAACTTTGTTGCAAATTCATATGGGAAATCTGCTTACAACGTGATTGGAGGAAATTTTAAGAGACTAGCAGCTAGAGCAAGTCTTCAACTCCTTATGATACAACAAATTCGTACACCCGAAGCCCTCTACCAATGAGGTGCTGTATGTTTCCAATGGGATGCCTGTAAAAAATAACTGCAACTAACTTTTCAGTGGATTTATTCCGTCTATGACTACGTGACAATTACTTTAATCCTATTTTAAGCTAGTTTAGAAGGTTAAATAGCATCAAGTTAGGGAACTTCATATCCTTATTTAACGAATCTTTAAATCAATAATCTTTTTCTTTTTAGTTCTTATTGGTCCAAGCAACATCGCAAAAAATTTAGAAAAAATGTTTTTTCTTAACAGCGGTCGTCCCTCGGCAGGCAATGGCAATAAAAAACAGCTTATCATAAAAATACAATCGCCATTCGGAGTCGGCGTGAAACTGTAGGTCCCTCCACTTTGTGTGACAACATCAAGGCGCACGCCACAAATCGGAGGACAAGCTCGGCCAAACACTAACATATGTGTAAACGCCAATCTATTATATTATTATTAGTTCTTATTGTAATAAAAGCGTGTTGTTTTTTTAACTATGATGTTATTATGCATTAGGTTTGTTTGAGCTTTTAATGTATGTGGGGTGCACAGTAGCTCAAAAAAGGTTGCTGTGGACAAATCAATTTTGAGAGCCCAAATACACTCAGANGCTAGAAGTCTCAAGTAAATTGCAGACTTTCTTGAACTAGATATTTATTTCACCATATCCAACTTTGCCACTTGGTCACTATAACCAAATTTTGGTAATTATAACTAAACCTTTTTCTGAGTGTACATTAATGTGCAACGTATAAAAAACAAAAAGAAATTAAGTAAACATTTTTCTTTTTGATTTTTTTTTATTATAGCATTTTTTGTAATTTTTATTTTTACATAAAAAACATTGTCTTTAATGTAAACTTTAAGCACCCAAATGGGCGTAATGGGCTACTTATGCCAATGGACTCTAGATCGTCTGACGCTCAAGCAATATGATAAGTAAACATTGAAATTGAATGAAATTGTACATTTCTGAAAGCGGAGAGGTGTGTAAAAAACAAAAACAATATGAGTAAATGATACTAACTTTAATAAAGGTCTGAAATCATGAAAAGCCTTTCAATGGCCGAATTGAACTTTGTTGCAAATTCATATGGGAAATCTGCTTACAACGTGATTGGAGGAAATTTTAAGAGACTAGCAGCTAGAGCAAGTCTTCAACTCCTTATGATACAACAAATTCGTACACCCGAAGCCCTCTACCAATGAGGTGCTGTATGTTTCCAATGGGATGCCTGTAAAAAATAACTGCAACTAACTTTTCAGTGGATTTATTCCGTCTATGACTACGTGACAATTACTTTAATCCTATTTTAAGCTAGTTTAGAAGGTTAAATAGCATCAAGTTAGGGAACTTCATATCCTTATTTAACGAATCAAGCAACATCGCAAAAAATTTAGAAAAAATGTTTTTTCTTAACAGCGGTCGGCCCTCGGCAGGCAATGGCAATAAAAAACAGCTTATCATAAAAATCCAATCGCTGTTCGGAGTCGGCGTGAAACTGTAGGTCCCTCCACTTTGTGTGACAACATCAAGGCGCACGCCACAAATCGGAGGACAAGCTCGGCCAAACACTAACATATGTGTAAACGCCAATCTATTATATTATTATTAGTTCTTATTGTAATAAAAGCGTGTTGTTTTTTTAACTATGATGTTATTATGCATTAGGTTTGTTTGAGCTTTTAATGTATGTGGGGTGCACAGTAGCTCAAAAAAGGTTGCTGTGGACAAATCAATTTTGAGAGCCCAAATACACTCAGAAAAAGGTTTGGTTATTACGATGACTTCACCTTTTAGATGTTAAGCTGCGAGTGCCCGCTTTATTCATATACCAATTAGAGGTGCAAAACTATCGATGGCGCTATCGATAGTATCGATGTTTTTTATTTTTCCCTACTATCGATTGTTTTTTGGTCCTATCGATAGTCCGACAGACATGTGATTCAGTATTTATTTTAGTTTTATTTCTTCTTTTCTTTTCATTTCTCTTAAACATCCAAGTTGAACTAAAAATTTGGTTGCTACTTTTTTAAAAGAGTAATGTCAAATTTCGAAAATGACGGAAAACCTTGCATCTTTTAAAATACCGCTAAAAAACTGATACAAATTAATTTATACCAAAACTTTCAATATTATCTACGCACCACTATTTACTATTTAAGAAAAGGTAAATAAAAACCATTACTTCTCAGATAAAAAATGGGTCCTTCTTCTAAAATTGAAATTTACTTGACGAGTGCCTTATATATGACGGAGGATATCTAAAACCACAAATATAAAATTTCAGTATGCCCAATTTTTTTCCATTTCAATTCATTTCAAATTTTCAATAACTTTACTTCTAACTTAACGGTTAAACAATTAAAAAAAGTGTAGAGTAGTTTACAAG
>NW_016161274.1:48212-52790 GCF_001687245.7 Rhagoletis zephyria
TTCGAACACTGCGGATAGTTTGTCGCGAATTCCACAACTTCAATGCAAAAAGAGCATAAAGAAAATAGTTTTATAAATTTCGTGGAAGCAGAGAATTACTTAAACTTTAATTATACTGTGATTGCCAAAGAGACAAGACGAGATGCTGTATTGTCTAAATTATGAGCGGCCATTCAGAATGGTACAGTGAAAGAGTTAAAGGGATATGATTTTCGCTCATTTATCAATAACAGTTTAGAACTCACAGTGGAGTATGTGGAGTAGTGGAGAAACCATATACTTAAAGAATTGCATAGGTCTCATCTAGGCATTAGCAAAACCAAAGCACTGGCTAGGTCTTATGTTTGGTGGCCCAAAATCGATGAACATATAGAAACACTGATAAAGAACTGTGTTCCGTGCCAAGAGGTGCAGCCCAGTCCAGAATTAAGTTCGTTAATTCCTTGGACACCTACCGAATCGATTTGGAGCCGCGTTCATGTAGATTTCGCAGGACCCATTAAAAACACTCTACTGATTGTAATTGATTCTTATTCCAAATGGGTAGCAATATTCTTCACCAAGTAAATAACTTCGAACTTTGCTATTAGCAAGCTTAGAGAAGCATTTTGTAGATACGGGCTAGTTGACGTGTTAGTGAGCGATAATGGTTGACAATTTACATCACAAGACTTTAAAACTTGCATGAAGTTAAATAACATAAGGCACATTTTAACTGCACCAGGTCATCCGGCAACGAATGGCCAGGCCGAAAATTTTGTAAAATCAGTAAAAAAATTGATCCATGCACATCTAAAGGATAACAAAAATTCAAACATAAAAGTTATCATCAATAGATTCTTATTTGATTACCGCAATGCAAAGCATTGTAGCACAGGTGAGTCACCATCAAAACTATTTTTTAATCGAGCTTTAAAAACGCGATTCAGTTTACTCAAACCACCTCTAACGAAAGAAAATATCATTAAAAGTCAACAACCTAATGTTCGCAACCACCATGGTAAACGCAACGTTGAGTTCTGCGAGGGTCAAAAGGAATTAATTCGCGATTACCGAGATCCAAATAAACAAAATTGGACTCAAGCTACAATAAAAAAACAACTAGGTCCAAGATCTTATTGTTGCATCGTAGCACATAACAACCATGAGACAAAGAGACACTTGGATCAGATACGAGAATTTTCCGTAACTGAACATACCCGCGATGAAGTACATGAAGCCAACGCCGAAGCAAGCAATAATTCCTCCATATCTTGTTCATCAGCAAATGATCAGGAGGGTAAATATGTCAAGTAATGACACAATAAGAACTCAATCAGGTAGAGAATTGCGGCCTCGCAAAGACGGCAAAGTTATAAAATCGTATCAGTCCGATGTCGACAACTAATATACTAATTACATTTTATTTTTAGTTTCCATATGATGTAATTGTAAAATTTAAAGTTTCAAACATTCTTACAATATTTGTATTATAAATTTAAAGTTTCAAACATTCTTACAATACTTGTATTATAAATGGCATGCAATTGTATTGAATAACATATATTATAATCCTAGGGAGAGCATGATATGTATTATGTGTTTTGCCCCGTCTGGCATCACCTTTAGTACATCTTGTGTTCAATTGTAGGCATAATACATTGCATCACTTTAAGAACACACCATGTTTCATTTCTAATATATTACATTACTTTATGAACACATTACGTTACACTTACAGTAGCTACACACGACGAGCACATCCGCGCACATGTGCGCCAACATGCTCGCTGTCGTTTGCTACAGACGGCGAGCGGCTCATAAGTGATTTTGTACTCAAAGCGTAAACATGGAAAGGAAAGACGCGGATGATGCAATTGAAATACTTATGACTTAGGTTTTTTTATGTATGTGTTACTTAAATTTATTTATATTTTACTTATATATATGTACATACATATACATATAGTAATTTAGCCTCATTTATCAAAAATTCAATTAACGCACATGGCTTGGATGCATTTATCCGCGATGTGCACACTGCAAGCATCAACACAAAGTGAAGTTGTTGTTTTTGTTTCCAATGCGATGCTCGCAAACCACGCTACAAACGACGAGCATGCTCGCTGAAAATCAAAATTTTTTGATTTTTGACGAGCATGCTCGCAAACCGCCCTACAAACGACGAGCATGACCCGCAAGCCGCGCATGTGCGCGGATATGCTCGTCGTGTGTAGCTACTGTTATGTTATATTACACCAACTCGCTACTATGCATGTATATATAATTGGTATTAGAGGTGCAAAACTATCGATAGTCAGACCATCGATAGTTTTCGATATTATTTTCAAAACTATCGATATATCGTCGATAGTATCGTATTTATATGGTTTTGGCTCAATTTTCGTATGAAGATTTCCTTATTCACATCCAAATACAGGACATGGAGGGCAACCATCATATCAGCAATGAGTCCCATAGAAGCCTTTCGAGATACCAAACCATATTACGATGCATTATTTATAATACGTCACACGAAGATCGAAGGAGAACCAGCAACTCTTCTACAGAATCATGGCACAGTATTTCACTTACAAGCAATACTCAATCGCCTAGATTACAGCTACGCCGATACTAGAAGCTATAACGCCCTCATAGAGGAAATGAAAAGACAAATACAAGGAAGACAGACGCTATCCGAATTCCACAGCAAGATCTGTCAAATCTTTAATTTAGCAATGACTAAATGCGAAATTGATTACCCAGGGAATACTCACTCTCTACAGCAGGTCACAAAAGAAATGGCCATAGATTGCTTCCGCAATGGCATAAATGATGAATTTACTCAACACACATTATATGTAGCAAAACCAAGAGATTTAGGAAGTGCATACGCAATTGCCACGGAGATTCTTTATAAAAGGCAGAACAATCCGATACGACGAGAAGCTTATAACTACCCCAAACACCCACAAAACGAACGGAAGTATCAACCAGGAGTTCAACCTATTCCCCACATGGAAAGATCAAACCCGAAACCAATGGACGTGGATACATCAATAGGAAGATTCCGGCAACCCACGAATAATCAGCATCAACAACAGCAGTCGTATCAACAGAATCCCTTCAGAAACAACTATGAACGACAAAGAGCAAGATAGGCACCTTTCAATCCCAATAGAGGAGAACCATTTAAACGAAACCACCAACCAACGTCATCCAGATATAATATAGCACCACAGAAACTACAAAGGATCAACCAAATAACGGATAATAATAGTGATCAGTCATTAAGGGTAAATATAGATGAAAGCGAATTTGAAAATAGAGCTACTTTTTTAGACGAGTAAATAATCTGCCGTGTCTTCAGATTATTTTACATGATAACAAAAAACTATTAGTTTTAATAGACACAGGTTCGACATTAAATTATATTAGGAAAAATATTCCAAATGGAAAGACCTTCCCAGTTAAACAATTTGTTAGTAGAACTCTGAATGGTTCAAACACAATAAACTCAGCCAAGAAGATTAGAATGCTAGGACAAGAATTAATATTTTTTGGAATCGAAGAATTAAAAGAATTTGATATGAAATTAGGAGAACAATCCTTGAGAGAAATGAAAGCTAAGATAGATCTGTTCGAATATAAAATGATGTATGTCAGGAGAACAGAACAGAAGAAAAAAGAAATGGATGTCAGTCAAGTAAATTTCACAATAGATGAGAGCAAATATAAAAAAGAAGTTGAAGAAATTATGAGAATTAATGAGGAAACAAATCCTATTTTACCATTTACAACAACAATTGAAGCGACGATCCGCACTAAAACTGAAGAGCCAATATGGACGAAACAGTACCCTTACCCCTTTTCAGACAATAATTTTATAAATAAAGAAATAAATAAAATGCTAGAGAATAATATAATTAAACCCAGTAAAAGTCCCTATAACTCACCCGTATGGACAGTACCAAAGAAAGGAACTGACGAGTTAGGAAACCCTAAGAGAAGAATGGTCATAGACTTCCAGAAATTGAATAGCGAAACCATTACCGATAGATATCCCATACCCGATGTCAACATCACAATACAGAATTTAGGTAAAGCAACTGTTTTTACAACCCTAGATTTGGAAGCAGGTTTCCATCAGATAAACATCAAGGAGTCAGACACCGAAAAGACAGCCTTTAGCATAAACGGAGCAAAATATGAATTCTTAAGGCTGCCGTTTGGACTAAAGAACGCACCTTCAATATTTCAAAGATGCGTAGATGACATATTAAGGAATTACATAGGAAAATTCGTGCATGTATATATAGACCATGTGTTAATATATTCTTCCTCACACGATGAACATATGGAACACATAAGAATTGTTATAAATGCACTGCGTCAAGCAAATATGAAGATTTCATACGCAACGAACCTAACAACCGATAACGACCCGACATACGTTAATGTAGTAGCAAAATCTGTAAAAGATCGACTACATATACAGCACACAGCAGTGCCACCACAACATTCGACAACGAACGGTCAAGTAGAGCGGACGCACAGCACAATAGTGGAGCTAACTAACTTACTAGTAAAGGAAACCAA
>NW_016161274.1:52840-53112 GCF_001687245.7 Rhagoletis zephyria
AGAAAGAGATATCACCCAACAGAAGGCACCGAACAAACAAATTACTTACAAGAAAGGAGATATTATTTACGTTAAGAGAAGCCGAAGAAATAAAAAACACGATAGATTCATGAAAAACATAATTAAACAGGATAACGGTAGAACAGTCACAACAACTGATAATAGAAAAATACACAAAGATAACATCCGTACGAACTAGAAATGATACTCATAATAATAATAATCTTGCTGTGCATAAACAGAATTAGTTCAGACACAAATATTACAAACCT
>NW_016161275.1:0-4979 GCF_001687245.7 Rhagoletis zephyria
TCCGCATTTTTTGAAGTTGGTTAAAAACTTGGTTAAAAGCAGTTCAGCAAAATTTATTTTCAATTCTTCAGCTTGCCGTCGGCATTTTCGCTCCCCACTTTAAGTTCTTCATTGTACCAGTTTCACGTTTTCAAAACACCAAGTCAACATACTTGTGGCTACTTTGTGTCAAATTGAAACGCTTTAAAGTCAACAAAAAGAAAAAAAGTAATTTGAAAAAAAAAAAAAACAGCAAACAGCAGTCACAGACTGGTTGACTGAAAGCAAATGTGTTTTTGTTGTATTTTTCAAAGCTTGAACGAATGGCAATGCCCTTTTCCATCTAAGATAAAAATACATACACAAGTTACAGTTATGTACATACTATACAGTAAGAAGCTCAAATATGTACATACATATACAGTATATATACTTGCATTGTACACAGCAAACAAACAAAAAAGCCAGCTTTACTTTGTATTTGTATGCGAGCAATAGAAAGGACTCCGCAAAGGCGCCCGGCTACTGGGTTGTTATGCAAACCGAACAGAGAAGGATACCCGCAATAGAAAAGCGTAAAGATAAGAAAGAGAGGGCAGGGGTGCGGTGTCGGAATTCTAAGTTAGATGTTGCTTGACTTTATATGCCATACAGACACATTTAAGTTATCCAAAAGCAGCCACACAAAATACATCAGCTCGTTGAACTGACCCCACTTGAAAGCATCCCAGTTGGGTGTGCGTGTGTGTGTGAGATTCTCTAATACACACACACACACACCAAGGCATGCTCATTCAGGGCATTGGGGTGTTATAATAACACTGGCATATCTTGATGCTGTACAAATCAACAAAAAAAATAAAATCCAGCAACACACTGAATTGGGGCGAACTACATAGTACTGGGGAGAGAATTCATTTTTAACTTTATCTCCCTCGAAAAGCATACAACATTACATTCAGTGAAAAGTCATTTGGGGGTAGCAATAAAATGTTAAACGAACACACGCACGTACACAGAGAATAAAGCGAGTAAAGACAGACAAAAGCTTAGAAAGAGAAATATTTATGTACAGCATACATACATATGTGCCTTCATACACGGCTTCTAATAATAAGCGTCGCTATCAAACAAATGCTTGTGTTCGGGGCGAATTTCTTTATTTTGCATGGCGCAGCTTGAAAATGAAATGAATTAAAAAGAAAAAAAATAAAGGGAAATTGCTGTGATTTTCTGTTTTCTGTTTGCCGATGCTGTTGTCGCTACTGCGCAGGAAGTGCAGCCCCTCTTATAAAGAGAGGAGCAAAGCGGAGTTGGAAGCGAAATGGTTGCGGCTGTGGGCCAGAAGTGAAGTGGTAAATAAAAAAGAGCGCCGAAAGCTGCAAATGGAGCTAGGGTGTTGGAATATTTGTATTAGTCTACATAATAGTTACATTTCGCACATGCTCTTCAAAAGTGCGCTAACTTAAAATTGCTCACTGGTCAGAAAATAAAAAGAAATGTTGCTAAGCGCCGACTAAACGTATGGAAAAGTAACATTTTATTGTATTTTTTCTTTTGCAGCAAATTACAATAAAATATTGCGCTTGCTAAGAGATAAATAAATGAATTTTCAATATTTTAAGGACCTTTTCTTCAAGTAGGCTGTAAAATTTATCTATCCATTAAACACTAATTTTGTTCTGAAACAAAAAAATTGGTTGGAAGCGCAGAAAACGTAAAAAGCCTACTTGAGAAAACGGCCCGAAATCTATTGAATATGTACATAGTTCATACATATATCAAAAATTACTAGTTTTGAGTTAATGCATAATAAAAGAACGTGTGTGATCTATACATACGTATATAAGTACGGTGACCATCCGTACTTTATTTCAAAGGACAACTGTTTTTCTCATTAAGTTGCCCTTTGATTTTATTAATTTTTTTATAGGTCTATTTTGTCCTTTATTTCAAAACTTGTCCCTTGAAAATAGTTTTTGACACGATGTTAGACATTAATGCATTATAACCTTGTAGTTACAAATTGTTAAGATAGAGCAGAGAAAAGAAACCAGCTGAAAAGCTTATCCTTGTGATTTACCTTGTCGAAACGAGTTCATTCACCATTATTATCAATTTGGTAAAAAAAAAACATAGAAAATGACTGCCACACTATATAGGAAATATAAAGAGTCACAATTCAGCTAGATGATACCATTGTGATATACATATATATTAGAGTCAACTAATGTTTATCTACTTTCTCATGTAAATGATCCATTTAGTTTCCGCACACAGCGATGAAGGCTGTTACAACTAGAGGATTCTGACAATCGTTAAGAGGTGGTGTAGATTATGTCGTCTTATTTAGGATAAGACAGGATAGTGGCAGATAAAGTGTTCGATGCTCTTTACCTTCTTTTGGTTCCTGCAACTGCGGAAGAAATAATTAGAGAGGAAGCTGTTACGCCTTCCATTAAACAGTTTGCGTTGAAAATAATTTGCTTGACTGCGTTTAGGACAGTCTTGAATGACTAAAGATTAGTTCTCTTCCGGACCAATGCTGTTTCCAGTAATATTTCTGGGCCCGGGATCCCAGATCACATAATTTATGCATCGCGTTGCCAAATCACTTAGAACGATTTTTCTTTGAATTGTTACCATCGAAGGCGTTTTGTTACACTATAGATTTAAAATCAAAGCCTTTCGATTAGACGACGGTGGCGTTTTCTATTACGGGAAAGAAGACTTCCTTAAATCTCTTAATTCAATTTAGCACACACTACAATACCCTGGCAAATGCAGTTTTGTGCTTAAAAGTAGCAGTAGTAGTATAACGAATGGATTTTGCTGCCGACTTTATTATTTAACTCAGAACCATCGCTGAAGATTGCAATGGGACGACATAGAGTCTAGCTTTTTACACTTCAACATTGGCTCCTAACGGGGTTCTCGTCGAAAACTTGCTACCAAAGTAAGCATAAAAGATATTTGTTTTACACTAGACTGGAGCTTGTCGCAATAAGAGCCGAGGATTTTAGGAGCTTTGTAGGAGTTCCATTTCCCTTTCCATTTTGGTTTTGAACTTATTTTTGGCCAGCGTTCGTTACAATATTATAACTCGAAGAAAGAATGGGCCTTTACGTCAGCTGAGACAGCTAACGGCACCATATGTTAATATTACGGTTCTGGTAAAGGTATACACAATGAAAGCTTGTACTGTATTTTTATTTATAAAATATGGTCACCGTATATATAAGTGATACCGCCAAAGGCAGCGTAGTAAATGTTGTATCTGTATATGTGAAAGAGTAGGTATGTTGGTAGCGAAATGGATGGCAAAGGCACGTATTTGGTACAAACATTTTCTCTATCAGATTTGACTTTCGTAGGTATCTATCTACTTTTTCATCATGTTAGATAGCATAGAGATGAGCGCGACAGAGATAAGATATGAATGTGATTGCTTAACTACCAACACTTGTGCAAAACTGGGTGGATGCCCGCAAATATAGCAAATAATATGTATGTATATACGTATACATGGAGATTAACTCCAAAAAGTTGTAATGCTGCATATAGGCCTGCATACCCAGTGGCAAAATGTAATGTATACATACATACATAGTAATAAAAAAAAAATTAGTAAAACAACCCTTTTCACAATCGAAAATGCATTTTTATTCCCAGGGCGATGCCCTAAGAAAAGTGGGGCATTCAATTTAGCATTACCTAGTATCGAGAAAGGAATGTGTTTTAGTATGAAATTTATGGAACTTTTTGAATACATTGCAATGCTGATTACTCGAGAACTCATAAGAAATATATTAGCTGGCTTTTTTCGTAAGCGAGCTACAAAAGAACGCTCAACTCGGGTAAAATTTCCTTTTTGCTACTTAAGCAACCCTGCTGGTAGCTGGCAAGAAACATGTGATTAGTTCATCGGGATTTAGACACAAAAAACAATAGAAATTAGTAATTATGCGGGGTATTTCTGTAATATATATACTTATTTAAAATATAAATCATGTATATACGAAATAAAATTTCCCTCTCCACTTTTCCATTAACAATTCACAATAGAGCAGTTTTTTCACTTAACAACACTATCGCGTATGTTTTAACCGACCTGGCTGAACTCGGATAAATAGCCGAGTTTGTGTGTTGCTTTGCGTGTATTTCGTCATTTAAGTTTTCTTTTGTAGCTCGGTTGCAAAAGAATGGACCTATTATGTTATTTATCACGCATGTAATGCATTACTGCTTTTCCGACTGGGTACACATGTATATAAATATTACTTCATACCTAGGTATATATACATATATGCAGTTCGAAGTATACATACGTATTTGTAAATGATATGGGTTCGGCGGTATATGCCACATAAACATACATATGTATACAAACAGACCTAAACACTCTGATAAAATTTGTTACCCTATTTATTGACTTTTTATTTTGATTGAGGATTAGTAATACGCATATACAAAAATTACTTAATCCACACTTGCCTGCAAGCGTTGATTTACGGATTTCTGATTTTAGGCTCTTCATACGATTTTTATACCCGAGCGCACTTGTGCACAAGGGTATTATAACTTTGTTCACATAACGGTTGTTTGTAACAGGCAAAACGAATCGAGATAGATATAGACAAATGTATACATAAATGATCAGAATGAAAAGAGAAATCGATTAAGCGGTGACTGTCTGTCCGTCCGTCCGTCCGTCCGTCCGTCCGTCCGTCCGTCCGTCCGTCCGTCCGTCCGTCCGTCCGTCCGTCCGTCTGTGCACACGATAACTCGAGTAAAAATTGAGATATCTTAACGAAACTTGGTATGTGCACTTCTTTCGGGCGTAGGACGGATGGTATTGAAAATGGGCGAAATCGGACAATAACCACGCCTACCTCCCATATAACGGTAATTTTTAAAAATACGAAAACTGCGATATTTTAGTAACTACTGAAGATTATTCACTCAAAATTGATATTTGCAATAATTTTTAGACAAAAAAT
>NW_016161275.1:5149-11183 GCF_001687245.7 Rhagoletis zephyria
TTGGAAAATGGGCGTGGCACCGCCCACTTTATGATCACATATATGTATCTCGCTAACCGTTCTAGCAATTTGAACCAACTCGGTATGGTTATTGTGCTTGCCACATAAAAGAAAGCGTTGAAAATTATTGAAATCGGACTAAAATTACGACCGCTTTTCATATAAAGGTATATTTCAGAAATGCTTGAAACTGCAATATTTCGAAATTTAAGGACGCTAATTTACTTAAAATTTATACACCCCGGCTTATCGTGTAGCGGTAGCTTTCGGAAAGGTGGAAAACATATATTTAATAATTGCGCCGGGTATTTAATGTTCGGCTCCGCCCGAACTTAGACTTTCTTGCTTGTTTTGTTTTTACAAATCCTACACTTATTGTTAGCTTGATTTCGTGCTAAAACTGACAGAAATATACTTAGAAAATTTTAAACAATTTTATAAATTCTAATCTAATCACATTCAAATCGTTTTCCATCACATTTTCTTAATCAATTTTAATGATTACATTTTTGATTTCTTTTGGAACGAATTTCCGTCCTCCCTTGTCAAAATACGTCATACTCCTATCCTGCCGGAAACCAACAATCAAAAAATTGTTTTACTAATGGATAAAGGGCTGTTGGCTGGGTATTTCCAAAAATCCATCTGATGTTCAAATTTCAAGTGAGAAAAGAATAACTCACCTTTTTGTATGTAGAATAATTATTTATTATTTGTATAGAATTATTGATTCCAATAGGAAATATTATACAGAGAAAAATATGGTCCACAGAAAAAAGACGATTGTCTCTATGCAAAGCTTCTGAACTAAGTGACTAAACCGATGAAAAATCTTAAAAAATCGAGATGCCTTATTGATTTTATGTGAAAATTCTAATGGATTTCATTAAGAAGAATATCTTTTAAAAATCTTAGAGAAGAACTGCTTGCTTGAATCAATTAAAAAGAATCGCTTCTTAATTTTATTAAGTCTTGAATTCATTGAAAACTACCTCTTAAATATGTCGGGTTCGAAAACCGGTCAGAGCGGAATTTTTTTAAATTTTTTTCCAGATTTTAATTAGGTTACCTAAAATAGAAAGAATTCCTTCTTGGTTTCACTGAGAATATAATCCCACTAAAAATAAGAAGGCTTTATTTCGGAAGAAAAATTATAGATATATTTTTACTTTTGCTCTATTTTTAACCGACTTAAAAAGAAGAGGAGGTTATCAATTCGTCAGAAAATATATATTTTTTTTTATGTATGTTACAGAATAACTTCGGACCACGTCAAGCGATTTCGATAATTCTTTTTTCATCGATATGGTGTTGTCTTGAAGGTAGATACGACCATTGGGTACTATTAAATTTTTATATTGAAGTCGGTTTGTGTTTTGTTTAAAAATAGTTGTATTAGGTGGTATTAGCTCTTTGTATTTAGTTATTTGAAATAGATTGTGCTTTTAAAATCATAATTAATAGGAAAGAGTTTTCATATAAAATCTTGAAAAAAGGCAGTAGGGTTGTTGGAAAAAAAATGGCGAATGTAAAACTTTGCTCGAATATTTTACCACATTTTTACTGCATTATGCCCAATTAATTTTTTATAAACATCGAAATTTCTTATTACTACATTTTTAAATTTGCCTGTTACACCGGCTTGGAAAAAATCCGTAAAAATGTATACACTTGACACACAGTTTCACGAAAGCAATTTAACTGAAGATAATTTTTATTTGTTTTTATGAATTTAATATGAAGACTAAAAGAAGCGAAAAAAAAATTTTTCGTTTAGATTGCTGGTGAAACCGCCGCGAAAAAACACAAAGGTAATAAATAACCAATGAAAGTAAAAGTCCCATTAATATCAATAACACGGATTTGTAGAAGAAGGATTTTAAGCTACATTTTGATTTTAAATTCAAAAATAAAAATCTTCGTAATTTTAGATTTTAGATTTTTATGTGTTCATTTCAGTCAGTATTTTATACCACATTTCTAAAATAATAATATTATATTTGCTTTTTCAGTGTCATTTTTATATACTAACACATTTATTACGATTTTTAAATGACCATAAATTTATGTCCAGATTTTAAATGTCCAAAAATTTCTATCCAATTTTCAACGACTAAAAATGTTATGATCACTTTTCAAATAACTAAAATTTAATTACAATTTTCAAATGAACAAAATTGTATGTACACTTTCTGTATGACCAAAAGTTTTGCTCAGTTTTTAGAAGATCAAATAATAATATCCAGTTTTTAGGTTACCAAAATTTTAAGCCAAGTTTTAAAATGTTTAAACATTTATGTCCACTTTTTCAAGTTGGCACAATGCTATGCACAATTTTAAAATTTCCAACCATTAATGTTTACATTTTTAAGCTACCGAAATGTTTTGTCCAGTTTATAAATTTCCAAACACATACGTATGTCCACTTATTACTTTTAACTTTTCATGCCAACACCAAACGTTTCTTTAATATTGTTTTCTTTTTGTCGATTTTTAACATCGCCTAAGTGGCCTTGAACTCTAAATCAAAAATATACACGCAAATATATTTGCAATATTGCTGCAGACGTTAATATCCTGCTAGCATCTTCTGCCAACACCAAACAGGATACTCGAAGCCATTCAAAAAGCAAACAATTACGCAGTGAAGGCGAGCAAGCAACAGCAACTAGTCTCGCCAACGACAAGGCAACAAAGTAACCGAGTAGCCAACGGACATTGAACATTTTAAGAAAATTTATTGAGTTAAGCACATTTAATATGCACAAAATGCCTATAATTTTATGCGAACATTTGCACTTAGCAGTCGTTACAATAGAGTGGACTATTGCCAGCACATACAAACATGTGCATAAGTATTATTCAAGTTAGTATGTATTGGAATACGAAATTTGTTTAGTGACTACCCAGTATACAGTGGCTGCAGCAAATATACGAGGGAAGTTGAAAGAGGCAAATAAAGGATACACCTGCTGAGTGCGGATACCCGAAGGTCCTCTTTGGCTGGCTTTATGCATACATATGTGTGTATGCCATGTAAATGTTATGCGAAAATTAATGCAACAGCACAATAGCCAACGCTTTGTGTTACATGAATCGATATACATACATATTTACATGTACATATATGCATATAGGTTTGTTGGTTTATGCGCCTTCAAAACAATGTGAGCGTGCTTGGCAGACATCCATTTCCTAGTCAGTTGCAGCAAAACAAAAACAAGCAGGACAAAAAAAAAAATGTCTGGATCCATATTTCGAATGTTTCCAGAGTTTAGATTTATGTAAAAGCTATGGAACATTGGATGGATTAAATCTAAAATACTCAACAAGTCTTCCTTTTTTTCCTTAGATATAACAGGAGTGGTTGTAATTTTATCTAATTCCCGATGTGTTAAAGAACTCACACCACGTTTGACGACATTAAGTATCTTAAATGGGAGTGCATCATCCAGAGAATTTTTGTACTTAACAGAGCCAAAATTAGTTTTTGTATAGCGGAGCCACTTCACAGCAGACCAAACAAATTTTTCACCGTCTTCATTAACTTTTCTCCAATTTAATTTATTTTTAGCAAGTGAACCAAAGTTGTAAAATTTGTTTTCCATTTCAATTACTTCAAATGTATTTTTGTTACCAACAGAGAGGACAAATTGATACCAATCACGTGGATGGTGGATTTTCATTGTAGTTATCTTTTTCTTTCGCTCAATAAGGGCGTGAGCGACATCACACTCCATATGTGTATGTCCTGCCTCAAGGAACTTATGCTCTATCATTTTAATGCTATGATTGCGCTCTAGGAATGTTACAAACATAGAGCTCAGAAATGAGTTCTTATTTTGGCCAACACACGAATCACTATAAAATATAACAGTATCGACAATTGGGTCTATTGATAAGGCACTCAAATGTTGAAATATACAGGTAGAGATTTCGTTAGCACCCCGCTGAGCTATTCCTTCATGCCACATATAACAAAAGGCCTTATTTGTTTCACAATCATAGATGGTTAGATTATAAGTATTCAATTGCCTTTTATAGTAGCAAACCGAAGTCGTCAAATAAGGGGTGGGCAATACTTGTTGTAAATCAAACGTATACGTTTTAATATTTTTGTGCGTTCTAGCCAAATCTTTGTCGAAACTCTTAGACCTGAATGCTATATCTGCATCTTTATGATGCAATTCCTGTTTTTCTTTAATTGTTATATATTCGGGCCCATTTTTATTGATGGAGTCTAATTGAGCTTTGAAGTAGTCGCATTTATTACACGTATCAAGTTTTGGTGGTTTGAATTTTAAGTTCATTGTGTGGAATATTTCTGAATATTTCGACAAACTAATTGGAGCTTCAACATCTTTGCGGTACAGGTCATACATTTTTGCTATAGACAAATCGCAGCTTAAATATTTTGCACTGGAGTCACGTCGACAATAATGACTCTCGTAGGCAGGGAAACTTTTAATGTGCCGTTTTATAGTTTCAATTTCGGATTCACTAAGTTTATTTTTCGGCTCTGATTTACCTCTTTTGTCGACCAATGGGGATTTTGGATAATTCAGCTTCTTTTCAATCGCCGTCCTTAAAAAACTGTTCGTTTCACCGAAGCACCTTAAAAAACATCCTTTGCAAATATTTACTTTGTCCCTATCAATATTCACATAATAATAATTCGAGATTCGTCGATTTTTTGATCTGATTGACGTCGATACTTTTTGTGTTAGCTTTTCGCCGATTTCAATAAGTCCACAAATAAAAATTAGTCTCGCTTGATACGTCCCCTTGTTCCAATATTCTTCAAAAATCTGCTTTTGTTTTTCAAACGGTAATATAAGAGAGCATTTCTTTCGGCAACATCCCAGAGGTATACATTTCCTACCGTCAATTTCTTTCCCCTTTTTTGTGATGTATGATTTACCCGAATTTCGGTTGCATTGTTGCTCTTTTCTAGTATGCTTAGCAATAGGTTGACTCGAATTTTGATCACCTTCCTCAATGTATTCAGTTTCAATCTGTAACTCTGATTCCGTGCTTAAACTCGAAACAATATAGTCTGGATCTCTGATAGAGTCGTCGCTGCTGAAATCAGCTTCAAATAATTGAGGTGATGTGGTTTGAATTTGGGTTAAGTTTGATTTTCCCAGCTTATATAAATTCTCAAATGAAAGATGCTCAAATCCCCTATCAGCGGTACATTTCGTCTCATGAGTTACAAAAGGATCATGGAACGTATTGATGAAAAAATCATCGCCTATTGCTGGGCGTCTCATCTGAAAATGTTTTTTCTCGAAAGACCATTGAAACAGTTCACGTGATTCTGAAAAAATAGAGAATCTTAAATGTGACGAGGAATTTGATACAAGAAAATTGGCGTATAACTTAAATGCTTAATTTGCTATTTTAACTTACCTTTTTCCTCCATTTGCTAACTTTTTCAATTTAAATATAGTGTGGAATAAAAACACTACTCTATGAATTTTGGCGGTTAGCAGTTGGTATAATCAATCAAGTCAGGTTATGTTTTTCACTATAAACTTATTGTTTTGGAAAAATAGCAAATCTCTTGTTATGTTTCCAAATGGTAAAAATCATATTATGGAACATAGACATAAGTTCAGTAATTCAATGCATTAGAACAAATAATAATTTGGCATAAGAGCACAAGTATACTTGTGCAAAAAATCAAGCAATAAACCTATTATGGAAAAAAAGCACAAGTCAGATATGCTATTTTTCCGCACACAAAAATCGTACAACCAACCATTCCGCTTGCTAAACTTGAACTGAGCATAAAGACACAAGTGAACTGAGAATGAACCGTTATCCACGAACCGAGATGTGTTGTTATTCCCTGTGCTAACAGCAATCAATTTGAGATGTGCTATTTTTCTCTCCTTAATATCTAGTTAACCCTTCAACCAATTTCCGTAAAATTTTGACACAATATGAAATCGAATACGGAGATTCCAAATATTATATTAACCCGATTTCGACATAACTCGAGTTGTGCGGTTATGCCTTGTGACCACAG
>NW_016161275.1:11208-24860 GCF_001687245.7 Rhagoletis zephyria
ATATATACTCATTTATAAAACAAACTCATACAAACACACGCGTCACAGAGAAAACTAAAATTGATTGAAGAAGTTGGAGCCGTGGCCACAATGTAGCATGGAAGAGCTGCTATTTCTGTAGTTATGTGGCTGCCACACGTTTGCGTGTGCGAGTCACATTCGTGGCTACTGTTCGATTACATGCTATTTTGTTGTTGCTGTTTTTCTATTTTTATTTATTTCGTAGGTATTCTGGTGTTTGCGCCGTATAAATCCTTTTCTGCCCTCAACCATCAACCGCTGGACATTTTATAACCCTTTTATATAATTTATGTGGCGCAAGTAAAGACGTGCTAGAATTGTTCAGTAAGGTACAAATATACACAGCGTATGTATGTGTGTTTCCTTCTTGCATTCTATGTCCGCTCATAAAATTCATTGAACACGCTTTTAGCGAGTGACATTTGTTTCATTGATTTCACTTTAATTATACATACATGTGTGTTTGTATAGGTGCGTGAGTGTTTTATTGGTTTTGGCACGTTAGGCGTTTCTGATTGAAGGCGTATATAGAAAAAGGTGGCAAGGCGTCGGCGAATGTGTGTATGTGTATTGAAGAAATAAGGCGTGGGTATATGTAAAACGATAGATAGCCTCATATGCCGGAACGCGTGTAAGATTTAGTGGTGCGTTCTATTTACGATACCTAGAAATGGAAGAGCTAAATGGCGCCTAATCTGAGCCTATGACTGGAAACATGTAGAAATCTTCTTGCATTTAGATATTAGTACTCATGAAATCTTTACTGAAGTTTTACTAAAAAGTTTTATGTATATATTATTTGAAGAAAACCAATTATTTTATTTCATTTCCCTTTGTAACTAAACTGAAGCGGTTCCGCAATATCTTTTGGTTTGCTAATGCTTGCTTGAAGGAACTCTGCAGAGAACAACTGACCCAGTTCTTGTTTTATTTCTTCGTTCAGAGCTAACTATTTTATCAATGTTTTATCCCACTGAATAGCTTTATTTCAACAATCAATATAAGTTTTATACTAGCGCTTTATTTTTTATGGCCTAGTTTTATGCTCACCACTCGATCGAAAAATTAATAAAGGAAAAGGTCCTACATAAAACTTCGCTGTGACAGCCTTTCTCGACTATTAGTGAGGTTTAACTAATGTCCTTCCGGGGCAGTAGTCACATCCATAGATAAATTTGGAAGGAAACCGACCTAGTTTGGCTTATATACGGTGGCGAGAATATAAACAGGGAAGAGACATTTTAGCAAATTTGGTTATATTTTTTTTTGTTTTAACAAATTTTTTTTCTAAGTAAATATAGCTTATAGCTAAAAAGAAAATGAAGAGTTCAACGAATTTTAACAAATGTTCATTAAAATCTGAAACTTTTGAATCAGATTTTTTTAAAGTTTTTTTTGCGTATTCAGTTTTGAGTAGCTAGGACTTGCCATTGAGATTTAGCAATTTTTGGTTCACGCATTTTCTTCTATACAAAGTAAAAATGAGAACACCTTACACAAAAAATTGTTTTCAAAAATCAACGGTAAGCTCTAGCTACTTAAAACTTCCACTGTGGTAATCTAAAATTCACGACGGAACTATCCCTGCGGTGTGGGCGAGTGTTATCATCCCGCGAAGGGTAAAAAGACGCACGTCACAAAGCGGCGTCCTTTCACACTTTCTGTGGAAGGAGCAGGAGATGAAGGGCTGTCCGGTGATTGCTTATAAGAATGATGTTGCTCTTAAAGTGAGGGGTAGATTTCTAGATAGTAAAATCCAACTCCGCTTGATAACAAGAAAATATAAGATACCTTGCGCGAGTTTCTCCTTAATTGGATGCGTTCGCCTTACGCTTTCTTGAGCTTAATTGTAGCACGGAAAATATATGTAGGCCTAATTTTGAAGAAATAGTGAAAGAATATAAGGCCCTTCAATGTTGCCTGGTAAAATATGTTGCCTCTCTCCTAAAGCTATTTCCCGGCTTCTGTGTTGTTCTATGGAAACCTTGTGGGAGCACTAGAGAAGACTACGCCAGTTAAAAAGCTGGAGCAGGCACAATAGCTTGCTCTCATTGGATTACCTTTGACTGCACGTGGCCCCCTCTAGGGTAAATGGGACGAGTGTTAACTCATCGAAACACGTGCATTTTCTTTATAAACGGATAGCACATATAACCTAAAAGTTAAAGTTAAGAACAATTAAAACCCTAGAACAGAGCTGTTCCTTGCAAAATCATGATATAAATATTTTTAATGGCGCGGTACATAACAGTAACTATATTGCATTGAGTTAAATAAACTTCATCGGTTCTTTGTCTCAACACTTTCTTATTTAACAACTCACCAACACCTGCTGTTTTTCGACAAATCTTCTACCAATAAATTACTTTTCGTATCTGCCGTATAACAACTTATCGAATAAGTGCAATAAATTCATTACTTAAACTACATTACATTAACAGCTTAAAGTTTCATTATAAAGGTGGCACACCCCTTCAGCACAAAAAAAAGACATGTGTTTCAAAAAGTACATACATACATATATAAAACTGTCAAAAGTGCAACAGTGCGCGCTTAAGTGGGGCAAATATATGAAAAACAAATCCAGCAAAAAAGCATAAAATAACAAAACAAAAAACAACACCAAAAATTAATAAAAACAACAATTTTAAGCAGGAGGGGCAGGAGAACAAAAAATAAAAAGGCCGCAACAACTAAAACAACGGCAACAACAGCTAAGCAAACTATAGCAGCAAAATAAAATGTATGTACGTAAACCGCTAAATTTTAGTCGGTCGTAAAATGCCAGGCAGCGCCAGCCCATGCAGCGTGGCCAATGCGTCTTGCCAACCTCCACCAATATCGTTACTTTTTAATTGATCTTTTATAATGTGGCATTATTGAGTTTTATTTCGCTGCTGCTTGTGTCTTAACGCTAACTTTTGTTGTTTAATAATTGTTATATTACTTTTTAAACCTCATGTTTGTTATTTTTCAAAGCTTTAAGCGCATACTTTTTTTTTTGTATTTCGTTTTTGCAGGAATTTTTCCCCGAGGATCAACGCAGAGGAATTAATATTATTTCTACAATATTTTGTCTTTTTCTACCTGGATTCGTGTACGCCCTTGACGAACTGTTGTCTTAACAAGATCTAGCGGCAGCCGTTCGCATGCTCTTTGCTCATCACTTTTAGCACTCTGTCGCTGAAATATTGACAGACGCATTTCAATGGCGCAGTATTCAGTAGGCAAGCAGAAGCCACAACCTGATGATATTGTGAACTTCACATGTTCACATAAAGAAGTGCTCGTATTTTTATCAGCTTGTGTGCAGGATTTTGGCGCAATAACGCCCCACATGTTGCAGCGAACAGCCTTGCTCTCACTGGCTGCCGGCGTTTTGCGGGCAACGAACCCTTTTTCGCGATTGCTATGCTTCTGCGATGTTTTTGGTATTTTTTGTAATTTTTATTTTTTGCTATATTTAAAGATGTTTGATTTTAATTCGATTCAACCTGTTCGGGCGAACGCACAGGCACTGATCGTGAATTTTTGATTTATTATCGCTTTGCGTACACCGTGTGCTGCGCTGGGACTTGGGGAATCCTTTGGCATTGCTGCTGTGCTGCTGTTGCTGTTCTCTTCATACTACACCCCTTTTCCAGATTTTGTAGCTCATTGCGTTATTCAGCATATTCTGATTAAGTGCGCGCTATTGATGAGCTTCAATTTTTTTTTATTTGTTTTGTTTTTTTTTAACTGGCTGGCTCTTAATGCGCTGGCAGTTAATTTTTGGCGTTACTGCCCACATGTGGCCTGCCGTTTCTACTTAATATTATGCGATGCTTAAGAGCCTATGCCCAAATATTCCCACGGTTTTTAAGTGCAAGCCGGCGAGAAAGCAAACGTCTCTTGCACATATGGCGTGCCGCGCCGGTTGAAATGTGTTAATTTTAAGTTTAATTTGTTGTTAAATCGAAGTTAAGCGACACATTGCGCAGTGCGTGCGTGATAATAAAGCACTTGTAAAGGCTTGTTTGAAGCTACTAACAAAAATTATGCAGGTAAGTGTGAGCAAATCAAAACACATTTCAGATAAACTTCTGCATTCGAATAATTCATAAATCATTTTAGCTTAATTCAAAAGATTTTATGCTGCTCTATCGCCTGCTGCTTACGTTTATAAAAGTGTGCACATTCATATGTAAGTATGCCACAAGTTTGTGTGTAGTCACTCGGCGCGCGTTCGCAGCTAAAGTCTTTTGTTTCCGACTCGTACAACAATTGAACAAATCAAAGATGAATTAAAAAATCATTGGAATGATATGGAAAAATTATTGATTGGCTTGCTCGCACTTGCCATTGATCGAACGCGCTGCTCTAAGCAAGCAAATAAACAAATAAGCAAACGAGAAAATGTTTTATAAGGCACTTATTTAAATATGTATGTATGTATGCGTAAAAGTGCGCTGCACTCTGTAAGGCATGATATTCCAAATTTTATTCACATCTCATTTGTTGTACTTTTCAGTTTGTTGGCTTATGTTTAGAAGAAAAAGAGGCGCACGAAACGCAGCTGGAGTGCTTTTTTGGTTGAAATACTGAAGTTGGGATGTAGAAAAAGCACGTGTTTAATTAACGCCTAAGCCAAGCATGTTGCCGCCAACAACTACATTATTCTGACTAACGCTTTGATGAACCTAAATAAAAAGGAGTAATTATTCGGATAGAGAACAGTGACCAGGGAAAACTAAGTCATAAGAGCCAAAAAAGAAAAACAAATGTGTGCTTGAGTTAGCATTTTCTGAACAAACAAAATATCTCATAATCATGAGAAATTGTTAAAACTTTTAGTTTCAGTGTTTTGAAAATACCGTGCGACAAAAAAAGAATAAATTCGAAACTCACGAATGCACTCATGAGACTGTGGGCCAAATATAGTAAAATTGCGATTTTGTGTTTTTTAAGGACTTTCTAGTTGCAAAAATTCGAATAATTCCAAAAATTATTTAAAAATTTCAGTGCAATGTATGTAGAGCAACAATATGGATACCAAATGAAAGAGAAAATTCCTAAGATTTAAAAAATTTTAATCTTGTTCGTTCACAAAGAAATGAAAATGTGCTTTTAATTGTTTTTATTTTTTAAGTTAATAAAGTTAGAAGGACGAAATTCGAGTGTATATTAATAATAAATTGGCGGTTACACATACACATGTCAGTGTTAGGCCGAGCTTCTTCTCCGATTTGTGGCATGCGCTTTGATGTTGTCACACACAGGGGAGTCGAGTGTATATTAGTCCTTAACATATTTCAAGGATATTCAAGGATAAAATTTTAAAAAGACATCTTCAATATTTATTCGCATTTATGTATTCAAAAATTTAGTCGGGTTTAATTATAAGTACAGAATTTCGTTTTTATATTGAAACCCATACTATTATTCTACATAGCACTATGGGTAATTTTTCCCATTTTCGTGGCGACAATTAATTATGGCCAAAGAAGTAGTTTATTTTAAAAACCAATTTTCTTTTCATTAATTGGAATTCGATTTCCCACATTTTTGAAAAAAAAATCCTTAACCCTTGACTACCGATGGGTCAAATCTATTTTAATCATTATTTTTTGAATGAAGCTATAAAAGTTTCGGGAGGGAGTAATAACAAAAATACTTTTGGGGCGCAGTGAAGCACGTAGGGTATTTACTAGTAAGAACTAATAATACCATACACTAATAAGCTTTCCGAAAACTTTAAAAGCTTTAAAGAGCGTTCAAGCACGTCAAATCCTTAAATAACGCTTTAATGTCAGAAAGCGATTCATATAATGCAAGTTTTCATTTACTAAATTGCCTTATCATACGAAAACCGAATAGTAGGATTTCGCTTCAAAATAGTTTTAACGAGATTTGGGAAAACACTAACAGGCTAGTAAGCTTAAAGCGCACGCGAAACCGAGAGTATTCAAAAAGGAAAATACTTGTCTATATAAATTGAAAATTGTGCTAGCCGAACTAAAACTATTCAACTGAGGGAGCTGGGGGAGTGGGGCGAAAGTTGCCAACGTCTCAACAGTTTAAACTTAAAACTGTCATTACAAAGATTTGAATTTTCCGTTCATTTATAAGTAGAAAACAAAAACCAAATTAAGTAATAACGCTAAACGAGCGTTTATTACAAAAATTAACTCTGGGAAAACAGCAAGCTTGAGCGACAAAGTAAATTTGTTATAGCAATTATTGTTGGTATTATTCATACGTATGTACATACATACATATATTTGTACATTGTCGGTTTGCAGCTGCGTTAGCATTTGCGACAAAAAGTTGGCGGTGAGGCTTTGGTTTTTTTTTTTTTTAATTTTGTAATGTTTTATTGTTTATGATTCTAGCAAATTATTTCCAAAGCTTTTAGCATACGTCACGAGTTTAATTTGCTTACTGAGTTGTAGTAATTTATGCGATTTGAAAAAAAAAAACAAACGCACATGCAATTATCCACACAAACATAACGACTGCTGAGTGGAAGATCGACCTATATCGGCAGCCAGTTTGAAAACGCCCTATCTCAGAAAACTTTTCAAGAAGGCCCCAATTCACACTTTGGTTGAAGAAGGTCCGATTTCAGAATTTGATTGAAAAACGCTCTATATCAGAAAAATTTTCATGGATGCCTCATCTCCGAATTTGGTTCAAAAACGCCTTATATCAAATGAAAATAAATTTATAATATGCTAAGATAGGGCGTTTTTGAAATGGCGAATTCTGAAATAGGGTATTCTTAAAAAGTTTGCTGAGATAGATGACGTTTTTTAATCAAATTCTGAAATAGGGCCGTTTTTGAACAATTTTCTGAGATAGGGCGTTTTAGAACACACTGGCTGCCGAGATAGTTCGATCTTCAACTCAGGTATCGATATGTACTCATGCATAGAGTAAATAAAATTTACAGACGTCGTCGATGCGCCAGAGAAATCAAATACGCATACGTATGTACATATATATGTATTTATGAGTAGTTGAATGTGCAGTCCGACTGTTGAACGCTCCAATGTAAAATTGAAATACGGACTAGCGGGAGGCTTCACTTAAACGTGCATTTCAAGGTGCTGAATAGTTTGTGTGTGGTTTTTTTTGTAATTTCGATTTAAAAATACAAGCTCAAAAATTAAACATTTTATAATTTTTAAATGATATGTATATATTGTTTCGTTTAGTTTGAATTTAATTGAATAATGGGTTTTGTAAGTAAAAGCAAAAATTTTTGAAATTCAAGTTAATACAAAATTTAAAATTTCATAATTTTTTAATTATATTGGGTTGGTATAAATTAAATTGAAAAATTATATTTATAGTAAATTAACAACATACAAATTTAAAAAAAGTAAAGATTAAACATTTTATTATTTTTATTTTTATTTTTCGAAAGATATATAATATGTATTCGTTTAAATGCTTAAATTCCTCGAAACAGTGTAAACCTCGTAAATAAATCGGTTATCCATACAAATTAAGTAAGTTTACGAGGTTTACGTGGTTACGAGCCATTAACTTGTTTATTGTTTTGTTTAAAACATAAGCATTCTACGCACAAAATAAACACAAGCGCAAAATTAAAAAAAAAAAACAAAAAAATAAAAAATAGGGGCTTCACCAGCGTTTCCAAAAAAATTATTCTTTGATCACAAAAATTCTAAAAAACACTGACTTTGACCAACTATAAATTAGCGATTTAATGAATTGATATAAATAAGTTTCAATAATATGTCTAAATGATAAGATTTCAAGCAAAAATTTTGTCGAACTTTCGCGATTAAAAAATGGAAATTTTTTTAAAATCCTGAAATTTTGTTTTAATTATAAAATTCTTGTACGTAGAACAAAATGAAGGGGTACCCATAAAAAATTTAGAAGTTGATATTTTAGGGACCACCCTACTTTCTTACATACATAATACATACATATGTACATACATTGAAAAAGCAGTTGGTGAAAAATTTTTTAAATTCCCTGTATATATGGCTATGTTCAGAAATGCATCAAGCCAACTATAAATCAATTATTATTTATGGAAATGCCTTTTTTGCGCAACTAATTTCTAATTTGGTATCTAACCGTGGTCGCGCATATTGGACATTTCCATCAATTATAGCATTCCAAATGCATTTCCAAAACACAGCATATATTTTTTTTATTTTTTTTTTTTTCAAAACAACTGCATTTCCTTGACCGCGTACCACCAAGAATTCGGTATTTTTTCTTCTTTTATATCACTTCCTCTTCGTTGGCCAGCTAGTTAATGAAAACATAAATTTAAAAGTTTGCTACAAAAAAAACCGAGAACTTTGCACATTCACAAATCGCTAGCATTGATGACGGACAGTAAGCCTAAGGGCTGTGGGCACTGAAGTTTTTTTAGTTTAAGCTTGCTTGGAACCTTATTTGCGCTGGCATCTTTACAATTTGTGTATTCAAACTCTCACACGGACATACAAACATACATACACACCTACACACACAACAAAAAAAATAAAAATAATCAAGAGCCGTCTCGCAGCGAGTCAAGGTGAGCGCACAGTTCACCTCCAAGTCATGCTAAAAATCAATTGTTCACGCAAATACCGACAAACTTGCTGCCTGCCTACAGTCAATTTCCGCCCCAAAAGCCCTAAACACATTCAACCAAAACAAAAAAAAAACACATTAAGCGAAAATGAAATAACAACACACTGTCGATTATGTGCTATGCAAAATACTCTCCCTTTTCTTTTCATGCGGCAACACTGCGCACAGTGTAATTAGAATTTACCTCTGAGTTATTCTAAGCGAAACTAAGCTACATAAATAGCTGAATATGTAAGTCGCTAAGGTCAGAAGTTAGGTCTGAGATGTGGCTAAAGCTAAAGCGTATAAATACTGCCTAAGCGGCGCCGGACGTTAATGCTTTTTTAGGTTTTTTTTCTCTTTCTGACTACAAATTAAGTGAGGAAAATGCCACAGTAAAAATGAAGTAAACAAAAAAAAATTGCTTCGTAAAAATATAGAAAAAAAACAAAAATTTCAACGGGAAAACTGCATTCTTTTTTGCTTCATAATTAAACGCAATTATTGAACTATTCGTTGAGCGCCTTTACAGTGTTGCCATGTGCTTATTTTGTAGTATATGTATGTGTGTACCGCTGCCTCGCATTCTTTTGTATTTTGTATATGCAAATCAACAAATATATATAAACATGTATATATATTTGTACTAAATAGCAACAAAATGCAATGCTGTAGCAACACAATGCCACACAGAACAGAACAATGCAAATATTTGTTGCCAATTTTTTCGATTCTTTTTTAATTTATGAGTTTTAGCCTTAAGTTAAAATACGCTATGTCTCACAAGTAAGCAACAGTGTATGTATGTAGATTTATTTTCGAGAGAGGGTCGCGCGCTATACAATTACATTTTTTTGTGTGCCAATATTCAGGCGAAATATTTCGCCGCTGCATTTACAAAAACTGATATTTAAATATTGTGTTTTGTGCTTTCAACATTTTATAGCGATTATTTGTAAACTAGAGACTGTTATTAATGTCCAGCTTCAGGCGAGGTTGCTGGGAGATCAGACAACTAGGCCTACAACACTTTTGTAACTTAAACAATTAAAAAAGTTTGACAACTAAAATAATTATGGAGCTTTAAAATGAGCCTGCAAGCAGCTCTTTGAAAATTTTTGCATACCGATCACGTAAGTTCAAGGGGAATTCCCGAGGAATACTTGAAAAAATATTTTTGAATGAACTTTGTCAAATCCGGAATATTAAAAAAAAAATCATAAGTGTGTTTTGTTTTAGAAAGTATGGTATCGAGCTTCCGCACTATGTGGTGAATTGTACAAACTATTAGAGTAAAACCCTTCTTGTGCACATATACGTACATTCATATATTTCGATTAATGCGCTTTTAAAAGTCTATACTATGCACACCTTGTAAATACACACATATACACTTAGCCGAAAAAGTTGCGAATTCTGGACCAACGTTGCCGTTTTGATACCATTGTATCATTTTGATACTTTTTTTCTAAATTTTAAGATTTGATACTTTGATATATTTTGTTCAATTGGGCTCAAATTGGCCGGCAGAAATGAATTTTGGAAAACTATGAATAATATTACTAGTTCAAAGGCAAATATTTTTTTCTTTTTATTTGAAGTCTTAAAATTTTATATGTAGATATTTGTAAGTTTGATTTGGTAGCTCTTATAAGGCAAATGCAACGCGGAATTTCTTTGCACACGCTGTTGTTATAGGGTCCCTAAACTACACAAAAACTGTGTGCTCGTGCGAAAGCTTTTGGAAAAGTTGTGTGTGAAAGCTTTCAAAGTATATATATGGATAAAAATATTCGCAAAGCAAAAAAAAATCCAGGTTAATAATGCTGGAACATTTTCCTATCTTTTTCTATACAAAACTTTCAAATTTTCGATTCGCACGAAAACAAGAATACGCATCATTGTGAAAGCTCATAAAAGCTTTTTTTACTTTTTAAGCTTTTAAGGCTTTTCCATAAGCAAATGTTAGTTTATGGAATGCCTTTAATTCATATTGATGCTGGTATAAAAGCTGTTATGCGTGCGAATGTGAAAGCTTTTAAAGAGAAAGTGTAATTAAAAGTTGAGATTTTCAAGTAATATAGTGGAAAAAGTGTGTGCCTACATTTTAGATCGTGACTTTAGAATATTATCACCGTATAGAACTCGCTTTTCTCAAACTTTAAAATTTTTGAAATTCAGTATTTTGGGCAGGAAACCACCCATAATTGAGAGTTTTTATGGCAAATTTTCCTTAATACTTTTTGAGGTGAAAATAAGTAGGATTTTTTCATTTTAATGCTATCTCTGAAGCTTAGTATACATATCTCAAAAAATCGATTTTCCTGTGTTATTCGTGAGCTTTTCTGCTCTTTTCTTATTTCTTCACTTACAAATAGTTACCCTAGCGGCTTACTAATTTCTGTAAAACCTCTCAGTCACACTAACCCAAACCCTACATATTCAATAATAATATATGAAAAAACAGCATGTGTATATATATAAGTATGCCCCATTAAAGAGCGACCACACGGATGTGGAACACTTGAATTTGCTGCTTAAAAACTTGTTAGTTGTGACTTAAGTGCGTCTTTTTATTCTAATTTTTAGCAATGGCTTTTTAGTTTCGCCTTTGCACTGTTGATGTATTCCATTTCTTCCTGCCTCCTTTTTTTTTTAGTTTCAAGTTCAGTTGCAACAAAGTGCCGACTCGCTTTTCTTCTACCAATACGCTGGGCTTTTATGTTAAACATTTAAATCAATACAATACCCGTCAAATATGTAGTCAGTTTGACCATTCATTTGCTCGTTTGGTGGCTGGCGGCTTTGTAGGGTCCAGCAGAAAACAACTGGATGCTTGAATTGCTGGCTGGCTGGCTGGCTGCCACCCAGAGTCTACAAGCTTTTTTTCTACATACATACATACATACATATGTATAAGCCCAAGTGTGTTTGCATGTATGTATGTATGTACTTACATATTTATGCTGAGCAGCCAAACAATTGAATTGCATATCAAATTGACTTAACGACCTGACAGTGGTGTGGGCATTGATGTGGAGCATCCTGTTGTGGCGGACAATACACTTGCGCGCGCTGCATAAATGCATACAAACTGATATTTGCACATATGTATGCAACAGTGACAGTGACTTGGTGGCAATTGCAACTATGCACTGACGCTGAGTGCAGCTGGGCATAACAGCGGCTGTTGCTAATGATGTGTGGTAAAAGTGCAGTGGCATCATATGAAGGGAATGCGGAGTTTGTGGGAAAAAGGGGATATTATGCGCACATACAGCCATTACTATGCTGTGTACAAACGTACACACATGGCTTAATTTACATACACGAAGAGTTGAGACCTTCTCTCAAAACAATTAAGCGCCTACTCCTTGCTGCTACGTTACCCCTCCACCTTTTCATCCGAGGCATTCCAATGCACATAAAAATCACAGCATAAATTTTAATTTGTTGCATATTTTGTCAACAGCATTAAAAATGTCAACAAAAATCAACAAACCCTAAATATCCAGCTGTGAATTTCTTGGGAATTCCCTCATAAGCATAATACAGGCAGCAGCATCGGCAACGAATGGGACGACCAACGACACCGAAGATGCTTACAGCATGCAGGCGGAGGCAATATACGTATATCAATGCGAAGAAGGAAGATGAGGAGTATCGAAAAATATGTATGCATGTGCATGCAGAAGACGAGGTAGCCGTTTGCGAGTGACAGTGACGCCAACGCCAACGCGCATGCGCACCACACAGCGATGCAGAAGCTAAGCTTTTAGTTTAGGTTTTTTTTTTGTTTTTTGTTTTTGTAACTCAATGTTAATGTAATGCAATCAAATGTACGCCAATAACATGGAAATCAACGCTTCGAGGGTTTTATTGAATACATTAATGTAAATTTATAAATATATATGTATGTAGGTCCAAATATATACATATGTGCCTATGCATAGACCTAAACATATTAATAAATATTTCTTACGCGCCTGCTAACTAACCCTAACTATATAACCAAGGTGGGAAAATGTACCTCCTGCTTCGTTATTACCTCGCTCATCCAACTGCAGCGTGAAGCTGTCGAGTGTTGGCTAACGCCCTTAAAGTATATATGTATGTACATTAGAGTGGTGCAAGTTTTCTGCTTTTGTTATTTGTAATATCCGTGCCAACTTTCAGTTTTCTACTGCAACCAATATAGGGTGCTCAATGACCTTGAAATGCGCTACTGGATAGCTGTGAAACTGGCAAAAAATTTTAGTGATTTTTATAAAAATCTGCTGTTGCCATGACAACAGAAGCCTGTGATATTTTAATAGATAATTTAAATTTGAAATGTTCTTAGGTTACTTAACCAATTGTTTAATTAATATATTTATGTGCACAATGCTTCTAGAGTAAAATGTGAGCATCATGAGCATCCTCTAAATGGATACCTAGAAGCGTAAGGTTTGGCACCAGCACCTCTTTCGGCAAGAGGAAACATGTTGGAAGGTGCCCCAAACCCTCTCTGGGGAAACATTTTTTTGGGCCACTCTAATATACATACATACATATTAGAGGTTTACGCCGACAGGCTTTGCGGCGGCGGCGGTGTCAACTTCAAAAATAATCGGCGGCGGCGGCGACGCCGGCGCGTCTGGAAACGCCGGCGCTACTGCCCATAAGGTAGATTCCAAAGAGCCATGAAGCTTCTAATCTTATCATGTCATCAGATTATAATTCTATTTAATTCATTCATTGACTGCTTCCGATCAGAAGAAAGTCTATATAGTACATACATTAGGTCATTGACTGCTGCCGAACAGAAGAATGTCTATATAGTACATACATTAGGTTTACCATCGAAAATGCTTTTTTTGAAAATTTAAAGACCCAACCCCCTAATTTGATTCGTTTTTAAGAGAAATATTATTGCCTATTTTTATAGATTTTTTAAAGGCCATTTAGAGGTCGCGGCCTGTCGATTTAGGTCAGAAACTACGATTTTCTAGATTCATGAGTTTTTGAATGACTATTTTTGCTTGAATTTCAAAGAATTTTTTAAAATT
>NW_016161275.1:25080-32051 GCF_001687245.7 Rhagoletis zephyria
CATACATCTCTATGTACTCTGCAAATCCGTATGTACTATTTCAATTTAAAGAAATAAAAAAATTTAAAGGTTAAGTTATTGGGGTAATTTATGTCGCTATCAATAAATTTTAGCAATAAGCTTATCAACCGTTATGTTAAATTACGGAGTTCTTAGGATTTTTTGCGGGTTATATATTGAAAATAAGATTGGCCTACTTTTTTCCAAAAGTTTAACCCATCAACTCCCACCAGAACGGGTCTTTTTGACCCACTGTTTGAAAAATGGCTTATAAATGGTTAAAATTTCCACTAATATATTAAGCGCCAAATTTTTCTAAGGAGAGCAGAATGTAATGCAAAATAATAGTAATTCTTATCAAAAAGGGGGACTTTAATTCTGTGTAGAAAATATTGCGATGCGCGAGCCAAACCTTCCTGGGGTTTGACCACTACATAGGAATACTAACGTAATTTTTACACAGCCACCTATTTCTTGTATACGTCTGTGGGACCCCAGAATAAAGTAACTTACGAATGTAAAAATTAGCAAAAAAAGTGTTTGCTTTTTATTAAAATTCTGTTTAAAATGTTAAAAAAAAACACAGGAAAATCACTAGACTTTGTTTTATCTCCAATAATTGAGGAGTTAGATACAATAAGGGCACTTCTGTTGAAACAGCTTTCTGAGATATTGGCGTTAAATTATAACTTTCTTGTTGATGTAGTATATAAAAAAGTAGTATTGTTGTAGTATTAAAAAAAAATTTCTACTGCGGAAAAAATCGTCAGATTACCAGTATTCGACCTTAATTTAACTGTAATAAACGCTTTCGATCGAAAAACGTGTTACATATGTTTTTTCTGAGTTACGCTTTTTTTTTAATGTTCAGTGGCCCAAGTTATGCAAAAAAAAACTCCTTTTAAAAATGTAATTTTCATTTCGTAAAATAGTGTTTTTATACGAGTAGTATTTAGTTCCTTCAAACGATGTATTTCAATGTGCATACAATATGAAAATTTTGTACAAAATTCCTTAGGCGCCGAACGCCGCCGCCGCCGCCGCCGCGCCGATATTTTCGTAAATCGGCGGCGGCGCGTGTGAAATGACCAAGAACGGCGGCGGCGGCGGCGTGGCCCGGCGGCGTATACCTCTAATACATATGTCTGTACGCACATGCTTGCGCCTGCTAATAGACCAATTTATGTTATTTTGATGGCATTAAATTTTTTTTTACTCACATCAGCGCTTGGTTTCGCTTTTCCTTATTTTACCACATAAAACAGCTGGTGGTGGCACAGCATCTCAACTAGCTAAGAAGTTGCAACAATTTTAAGTAGCTACAAAGACTGAGTGCTGCTTAAAGCTAAAGGGCGTATGTGTGTGTGTGTATTTAGGCATGTTGATTACACGAGGGCAAACTGAAAAGGCAGTGACTTTTTGAATTTTGTGCACAGTAACTTTAAATGCAATACTTCTCCCGTCAACTGCCGATCGATTAGTAGCCTACTGTAAAATTTTGAACAAGCTGCAACGTTTAGTTTGTGTTTGACAGTCATTGAAAGCAGACAACCTTGTGAATTTTAACGAAAATGGAAGAAAGTAAATTTTGTGTTCTGATTAAGCATTATTTTATGCGTTAAAAATCCATTACCAAATCCAAGAAAATGCTTGATAAATACTATGGGGATTCGGAACCATCAATTTCAATGGTTAAAAATGGTTTACTGGGTTTCGTTGTGGTCGTACCAGCACAAGTGACTCTGAATGTTTAGATCGCCCAAAAGTGGTCGCCACGCCATAAATCGTCGATAAAATCCATGAAATGATATTGAGCGATCGGAGAATAAAAGTGTTTAAGGTGGCTGAGGCTGTAGCTAGCTCTACTGATTGAGTATATCACATTTTACATGAATATTTGGATATGAAAAACCTATTCGCGCGATTGGTGCTGCGCTTGATCACACTCGACCATAAACGCAACTGTGTGATCACTTCAAAGGAGTGTGTGGTAATATTCAGCCACAATCCACCACAATACACCTCAAACCAATAAACAATCAAGAAATGCACCAAAGAAGGCCAAAGTGGGTCTGCAAGCCATTAAGTTCATGGTCACAGTTTTCTGGGATGTACGCAGTGTCATTAGCATCGATTACCCTGAAAAGGGCAAAACGATTACTGGTGAATATTATTCAGAGATTCTGATATTGATTTGAAGCAAAAACGACCACATTTGGCCAAGAAAAATGAGCTATTTCATCAAAACAGCGCACCAGATTTAGCTTCAGCGACTATTTCCTGCTTCCAAACCAAAAGAAATGGCTGGGTGGTAAGATATTTGGGTCTAAAATAGAGGTAATTACAGAGCCCAACGCTTATTTTGAGCATATTAAGAAACCTTTTTTTTGGAAGGAATTAAAAAATTTGAAAAAAACGCAGGACTAAAGATATATCTAAAAGGAAACTATGTTGAAAAATAAAACGCTTTTTTGGCGAAAAATATCTTCAATTCAAAAAGTTACTGACTTTTCAAATTGCCCTCGTACCATCCTACATATGTAAGTATGTTTGTAATTTTATTGTGATATCGATTGTATAATTGTTGTAGCATGGATTTGGTGAGTTGATTTTGTGATTGCAGCGGTTTTTGATGTAGTTGGCGCCACTGGTTGAGTAGGCAGCATTGTGGCGCTTATCGTCGATCGCAGATAGGCGATAGTGTCTGGATCAGTTAGAACGCATGTACATACATACATAGTACATGAGGCTTAAATGGGTGCGTATGCGCGTTCGCTTGCCCTGCTCATCTTACAGATGTAAATGCCAGATATTAAGACTTCTTCGGATTGGTAACTATTATTGTCGTTGGTTTTGATAGCTGTTTGGTGTTCATTGATTTTGTATTTTTGGGTTTGGAATTTGATTTCTAGCTCAATTCTCGTTTATTGTTTCTGCTGTTGATACCACTCAGCTTTCTGTTGTTTTTAGTTCTTCAAAAGTTTTACAAATATATAACTTGTCTATACTTAACGGTAAGTGATCGACACTGTCAATGTCGCTTTTCTTGGCCATGGTTTCTTGTTATACGGATACCGGCTGATACATTTTGCTTTCTTCTAACCTCTTCCTCGAACGTTATCTGTGACAAACATATATGTATGTATGTATGTACATATACATATATTTAAATTGATTTATGTGTTTTTTTATATAATTTTGAAAAGTTGTTTTCTGAGACGTACTTGGCGAAAGATTTAAGAAACAATTTATTTATGATATTTTTTTAAATTAACATTTTTTTGTTGCTAAGTCGGTTTTGCTGTTTATGCAAGTTACTCCTTTGTACATCACTTTTGCAAAATTTATAAATTATCCGACCGTTATTTTCAGAATGCCTTACTTTTTTCTTACGAAATCCATATGGTTTTCCGAGTTTTCCATACAGAATTGTACAATAAAAAATATTAAATTATAGAATTTTGCCATACAGGATTTTGCTATACAGAGTTTTGAATACAGAATATTGATCCATAGTAATTTTGTACCCAATCCTACAAATTCATATGGCGGTGTTTGTGGTGCAACGATTAACAGAGTCATACAAATTTATGAATTGAACGTTGGCAGCGATTTTGATCGCATCACGGGTTGCGAATCCGCTAGTACATAAACGTAGCCTAAAGTAAATCTCAAAGTGTAAGCAATTTTACTTATATCAGAGAGCTGGGAAGCTTGTGAGATGCTTTGGACGCAAATATGTAAAATCCATACAAATTTGATTTCTAAACGTGACTAAGCTGAAATATGTTTAATACATTTAACCCAATTTGTAACATCTTCTCTCGCTCGCTTTCCCTTTTTAGCTAGAGAAAATTTAATTACTCCTTCTTCGAATTTTTATTTAAGCTTCTAAAATAAAAAAAAAATTTGTTTCAATCAAATCCTAAGGCCTTTTGCAAATTCATAAAGTCAAAAAAGGTTTCTTCGTGCTTCCCTGTCATTCTGGGCTGACAATATTAGTACACATTCTGCCCGTAATGCGCCCATCGCGCTGAGTCTTAATAAATTTAATCAGATTTCAAATTCTATTCTATCTACGTACATATGTATGTAGGCACATACATACACACATGTTTCTCAAAACTTACCAGTCTTCGCTTTGGTTTAATAAGTGGTCGATTTTGGCCATTCATTTTATAATACAGTCCACAGGCATTGCACAAATAGTGGCCGGTGCCATCGCGTCGCCATAATGGCGTCGATGTAGCACCACAGTTGACGCATTCGCGACCCTCTGCAAAGAAAAGGAAAAAATAAATAAAAATAAATTAAATGCTTAATATTTTGCATAAAGGAACTAGAGATTTTATACATATGTAGTGTAAAGGTGCAATTAATGAGTCATATGTATGAAAAAAATGAATGTGAACTTTAACTTAGGATTTATCGAAAGGGAAAATTAAGTTTAAAGCTTTTTCAGATATAGATATATATTTTTTACTCAGAAAAATATGTAATAAGTAACAACCATATTGGCCGTTATCCTACCACACAATAATTCATTTTACAAACATTCAAATGTTTTCAAAACTAAAAGTCGAGTGCGCGCCTCAAACCCATTTTACCTGTTTATGCGGCTTAGCACGTCACTCAAAGTCCAATTCCTTGTTAACGCGCATTTTATGATGCACTAATATTGGAATGTTAAAAATGTATACATAGTATAAGAATTTAAATATTTCCTGCATTTGCAAACTACAAAGCTATAATCAGAGCTACGTACGTACGTACGAATACATTTGTATGTATGTAAGTAAGAAAGTGCATAGTTGAATGGCATTGAAGTTGCAATAACCTAAAGTTGTACAGGAATGTGCGAATTAATAAGAGTGTTCGTACTCATACATACATACATACATATGTACATACATGCAAATGTATATTTTTTCACCTAAGTATTTACGTTTGAAAATATGCATACAACTGCGCTGCGCGAGAAAAACGCATGGAAGCGGAAATGATGGATTTGGCGGTCTGCGCATTTTTTCACTTTTATGATGCATAAATACATACGTACATATATGATTATACTCCTATATACAAACAAACATATACGGACATGCATAAAAACACGTGCTTGTATGTATATGTCCAGAGGTGTTTGTGCGTATGAATGTGGTGCCCATTCATTCTTCATTTATGTTAACTTTGCAAGTCACTAGTTCGTGTTAGTCCCAGTTAACCAGGCAGTCTACCAGCCGGCTACCGGCTACCAACTTGGTGGCTTGTTTGTTTGCCTACTTAATGCGAGTACTTACTTACATATAGCAACTTGCTCTCACTACATAATTTTATTGTCTGTTTTTGGCTTTTCGGTTTGCGTACTGCCGCATTTTTACAAATTTTAATTAAGCCAAAGGCAGCATTACTCGTAAAGGCAGCTAAGAAAGGTGAGCAAGGGGTGATAAGGGAAGGAAGACAGTTAAGTAAGAAAGAAAAAAATAAGCAGCTGAATTAGCGTCGAGTTATTATTTGTAGCATTCGTTGGTGGCAGAGGTGGTGCTAGTGTCAGCGCCAGCGATTGTTAAGTCAAAGGCCTAAGTAAAAATGTGTGTGTTTTAGTACAAATGTAAGTGGTTGTAGGTGCACAAAGGCTGGATGAGAAACAGTGTTTTAATTTTTACTTTTTTCTTCTTGTAGTAGACACATTAATGTCTGTATTTTTTTAGTATGTATGCATCTAAATTTACTTAGATACATACACATTAGGCATGTGACTTTTTATTTTAATGGAATATACCTATTAGCAGAAGATGAGGAATGATGAAAAACATACAAAAACAACATTTTTGCCAAAATTTTGTGCGAAAAGTTGCCGCAGGGAACTGCTAGAAGAAAATATTAGTACTGATAAAACACCTATTTATGTACGTACATATTGTATATGTACATATATGGAAATTCCATGCCAACTGAATTATGACTGCGATCAATAATTGGATTCTAAAGTTTTTTTTCTTCCGTTGATTTGGAATTTATATGTATATGCACATATTTATGTGATTTTCAGTACCACATATGAAAATTTCATCATCAAGCTACCTTCACGTGAAATGTGCTAAGTCTATTTTTTTTGAAATTGTTTAGGACAGAAGAAAAATAAATTTTTAAAAATTTCAGAACGACCAATTTAGATAGTGTGAGATGACCGCGCACAGTTTGATCAGCTGTTTGCCTAAATTGAAACAGTGCTGGAAATTTCTAGTTAAAATTTAATTTCGGTGCCAAAACTTAGGTCAACTAAGTATGTCCATCACTGTTAGAGCTTTATACGTATGTTTGTATATATAGTATATATTAGGGCGGGTCAATGTATTTTTTACTATGCGCGTATAGCACAGAATTATTCTACTTGTAATTCTAAGCAAATTTTCCGAATAAACATGGGTCTAAAATCAATTTAGAGTTTGCCAAATTGCGAAAATAGGTTTCGAAAAAAAATGTGAAAATTTTCACTGTTGCACCCTCTGGTCACGGTGGGCAGGAAGCGAAGATAGGTTGCATAAAAATGTCGACAAAATCTGAAAGCAGAGTTGTATTTGTTGATATCTTAAGGTTAAGAATCCGCTTAAATTGAAATCCTAGCTGCTCCTGTTTTAAATATATCCACATTTTATATACTTCTGATAGGATATATTTGCAAAAGNGTTTTCCCGGACATGTCCCGGTTTTAAACTATTTGTCCCGGTGTCCCGGTTTTCGATTTGATTGCACAAATTTTGCATAAAAATGACTACACTGAGAGAAAAAACGCGTTGTAATATTAATAAATTTTTGCTTAACTTAATTATGAAAAAGCATCTGTTAAGTGCAAAGCGCTTCATTTTAATATTGGCGTATTTTAATTGAATATTTCTATACTAAATTCTAAAATTTGTATACTTAAATTCATTACGAGTTGGGTTGGTGCTCTTTCATATGCGATTTTT
>NW_016161275.1:33385-45516 GCF_001687245.7 Rhagoletis zephyria
CACAAGGATGTTTTTCTCTTTCGCAAAAGTCGGTCCTATCATAACTATGTAAAATGTGGATATCTTTAAAACAGGAGCAGCTAGGATTTCAATTCAAACGGATTCTTGACCTAAAAATATCAACAAATACAACCCTGCTTTCAGTTTTTATCGACATTTTTATGCAACCTATCTTTGCTTCCTGCCCACCGTGTGGTGGAAGTTTTAAGAAATATATAAGTGCACAAATGGGTTCCTCATACCAAAAAAACTTTTATAGGATGTTTTGTTTATAAAAAAATTAAGCACTTATTTACGACACTACAGCAAAATGCTAAGAAACCTAATTTCGCAATTTGGCAGACTACAAATTGATTTTAGATTTATAGTTTCTTTGGCAAATTTGCCTATAATTAAACGTAGAATCCCTCTGTGCTATACGCCCACAGTCGAAAAAATCTCCTATACAAATTGACCCGCCCTAATGTACGTAAATATATACAGAATTTGTTAGCATACATCGCCATTTGCTTATAACTATCGTTGCTGCTGCTTTAAATTTATTTTTCCTATTGTTTGTGTAAATTTTTGTTTTTTTTTTTTCTAGCCGGCTATTTTTTGACCCACGCCACCAACGCAATGGCACATATTCTGTGGCAAGCTAAAGTCGAGCAATTAGCTCGTAATTGTATAGGTATGCATGTATGTGCGTAGCTTAAACGCCGTCAATTGTGCCGTTGCAAATGAATTTCGGCTCATTTGAATACCGCTGCTGCTGCTGTTGGCTGCTAAATACATATTTTCCTGCGCCTACCCATATTCCTTCCCTAAGCCAGGTCCATTAGTGGTGGCGGTGGTAGTAAAGCGGCAAATATGGTGAAATTATCACAAACGCATACACATAAATACATATAGATACATATATGTATGTACCATTGTCTGCATGTGTTTAGGCATGCAAAACTGATCTTAATATCGTGTGCTATTAACGCGCATGTTGCTGGAGTAATTTAAGTTTTTTTTATTTTTAAGTTTTTTGTTTTGCTTTTATTTTAGTTTCCCCCCATTCGTTTTGGCTTACTTTCCGTTTTACATTAGTTACAGTATCATTTTTTAAATGCAGTTTTTATTGCTTGTTTGTGTAGTGATATGTTTACCGTAGTAACTATTCGTATATCCATTATTGTTGTTATATTAGTTGTTGCCGTTTTTTTTGTTTTTAAAGACATTTAGTATTGTTGCTCGCTTTGCTGTCTTAATGATGCCACTAAATATGGTTTATTATTTAATGTTTGCGACTGATGTATACAAGCTTTGCTACTATTGCTTACTCACTTTTGTTTTGATGGGCATTTGATTTGAATTTTTTCTTTATTATAATTTGTTGTGTTTTTAATTTATGTACGAACATACATACGTATGTATGTGGAAATTTAGTCATGAACGCAATATTTAGTGCTCTAAAAAAGTTATTTTCGCTTTTTGGATTTTCCGCATTTGTGCGCATACAAATTAATTATCCAATTTTAATATGACCGTTAAATATTATTTAGTCCGTTAGTCTTCATGTACTATACTTTTCTAATTTCAATTAAATAGCTTTTTTATGGTTGGTAACTTTTGGTGCCTTTGTAATTAGTAATTTATGATTTATGTTTTTTTTTTTAAATAAAATTTGAAAGTTCGTTTTTCGGTATTTGTATTAAGAAGGAATTGCTATAAAGAAAACGATTTTTTAATATGTATTCAACTAATCAGTTAATAAAAATATTTCGACCATGTTTTCCCCGCTAAATAAATAAATATTTACAAGCTCTCAAAATATTTTATTCGGAGCTGCAGGATTCGTGTTTTCCATGACATTTTTTTTTAATAAATATGTAAAAATAACGCATGCCATTATACTCGTACACGTTATGATGCCCTGACTAATGAACATTTAGCATTTTATGTCACGACAAAATTCAAATACAATGTCTTTTATTATGTGCGCCAAACGCAACCATAACAAATGTAAACTGAATTATTTAATCAAGGCAAGTGGGCATGCGTTTTTTTGATGGGGTACTCATTTTTGTAGGGGTTAAAGCGCAACTACGAACATATTAGCTGAATTTTTATTTAAAAATATATTTAAAAGAAAATTCTGATGACATTGCAGAGATGCCCATAAAGCTTTAAAAAGGCATTAAAACATTCAAACGGAAGGAGTATTAACTGTTTTATAAAGCTTATGTAACTGCCTTTGGAGACTTTTCAATTAGCTTAAGTGATCTACTAGAGCTTTCAATAAAGCTTTTAAAGGTTTTTAAAAGGTAATCAAGAATTTAAAAGAAAATAGCTTTAATCCTTATATAAAATTATAGAGCTTTCACAAAAGCTATAATTAAATTTTAAAGGGGCAATAAAACTTTAAGAAGTAATTACTTTTTAAAACTATTTTAACTTTTGTTAAACTATTTTAACTGGCTTTGGAGATTTTTAAGTTAATTTTGATGACTTTACAGGGCTTTCACTAAGGTTTAAGTATCTTTATCTTTAAAAATACAATATACATATCATTCTAAAGGAAATAGTTATAATTGCTTTATAAATCCAGTTTTACAGAATTTGTATACGTTTAAGTTAGTTTAGAAAAGCTTTCAATACACTTTTTTGAGCTTGCGCCAATTTGAACGCAAGTTCTTCTCCGCTTGGTCTTTCCATCGCAGTGGGGCCTTCTTCTGCCTCTGCTACTACCAGCGAGTTTCAAGTTGAATACCTTCAGAGCTGGATCGTCGGTGTCTATACGAACGACATGTCTAAGCCGCTGTATTTTAATTCGCTCCACTATGTCCGTCACCAATGCGTAAAAGCCCGTAAATTTTCGCTCTCGAATACTAAAAGCTGAGCTTTCACAAGAATTTCGTATTATTTCGAAATAGTTAGAGCCAAATTATTAAATAAATCTCCTTTTTGCTCAAAAATCATTGACAAATCTTATGAAATGGGAATTATCATAACAAGCCACCCTCCGTACGGCACTCCTTCATTTATTCAACTCAATTCCTTGTAAATTGTTTTACGACAGAATGACAGGCAGGGAGACAAACAGACAGTTCTAAATAAAAGCGTAATATTTAATGTGTTCTAAACTACTTTTTATTGCTACACGCCTCATCATTTTCCGTAGCATACCAATTTATTACATTTTATTTCGAGTGTATTTTAGAGATTTTCGTGGAAATCTTCAATTTAGTTTTACGATTACCCATTACGAATTTGTCTACGTGCGATCACACCATTTTCTTTACATGTGTTCCAATAACTTGTACACATATGCTACACAGTTGAGGGAGTTAGGTAGAAGAAATTTGAAAAACAAAGTGCCAAAACAGTGAAAAGGAATTTTATTATTTAGGACAAATTAGTAGAATCAGTAAATAGGTGTGTATGTAGCAAAGCAGAGTATTTATTTCCAGCTCTTCTTGTTATTGCTGTTAGATCACTAAATCGTATTATGTGTTCACATTATGTGCTCGCGTTAGCGACAAACTTTCAAAGGAATTAATTTAAGTGTTTTGCGTGTTCAAAGTCATATCAATGGAGGTGGAAAGTATTCGAAAGTGAATTAGCTGGTAGTAGATATGCTTCGTTTGAGCATTTAGGGGCTCGTCAAGTGTGTGGCAGAAAACTTATAGTATCTATTTGTGCACGAACATATACACAAAGTTTTTACATTTCTATCAGCAACCACTGCCTTGTCACTCGCTTTACTCATACCACACACACACACACACACGCACGCACTGTCATTTGCCACCCACCAGGCGTTATATGTTTTGCGTGCGCATTTTTGTCAACAAAATAGATTATTAAATAAACAGTTCATTTGTTTTCGACGCTTCGCCCAAATCGCTGTTATTGTAACATGATAATTTCGTTGTACTTTTTATGATTTTTTATGCACAACTTTTTCTTCAACCTTAAACAATTTTTGGTTATTTTTAATTGAAACACATTTAATTATCTTCTTTCTTATTGAAATTAGTACTTTAGTTTAGAATGAATTGCTGTGATACTAAGGCTATTATTTTAGTGGGTTAAGCCGACTCAATACATACATACATACATTTGCGTATGTTTTGTGGCGTTTTTTTTAAGTATTTTGTTGTTGTGTATTTATTTCTGTGTATTTACCCCTAAGTCATTAAATTATTCAGTTGTTTAAGTTAAGTTGATCGTTCTGGCGTAAATGTTTCATATTGTCTGGTTGTTTTAGGTGCTTTCGTATTTCAGTATTTTGTTGTTATTTACAACAGCCAATAATTTATGATAAAAGCCAAGGTTTTGCAAGCATGAATGCAGTTTTTTTATTCGTATGATTTAGAAAAGCAGAGTATTACATACAAACTTATTGAGCATAGTGAGTAAAAACAATGAAATTATTAAAAATCTGTCCAGATAAATGGCTAGGTTTTTAATAGTTTTATTGCTTGTATGAGCTATAAAAAATTGAAAATGTTCAAAGGTTATGCAGCACACTTTTAACGAAGCATTTTCATAGCTTTCAATAAAAACTGTTTATGATTATTACTTTTTTATGAATTTAATGAAATCGTTGGTAAAAACCTGCCGTTGCTTATTACATAATGATAAATACAAAATCGGTAAGGAGTTTTCTTAAGTAATTTCATTGAAACCTTTAAGTTTTTGTACTCTTAGAAATAATCTGGTTACATTTTCTAAAAATCCTATTGCAAAAAATATCAAATTTAAAATCTGAAGTCGTCGATGTTTTTGAATAACTGCCCATCACTCAATTGCAAACCCGCAAAAAATCTTACGGCACTTAAATTTTACAGGCGGTATTTTATGCATAAATCTCAATGCCTGGAGTTCACGGTTAGCAAATCTAATTTTTGCCACAACGGTGATTTAGGCGGTTTTGCAACTGGTCGATGGGCAGTTTCGCACAAACATCGACGAATTAATGATAACACTTTATTTTGTTAAAATTTCTTTTAATAAATGCTCTTCGAAAGTTCTTAATATTTTAACGAGGGAATGTTATATAACGCTATTAATAATATTACTATTTAGTAAAAAAAAGTAAGACAAACTCTTGTTCGTGGTTAGTAGCGAAAAAGCGTAAGAGCTAAATTTTTTCTGAAGTCTGAAGTTTCAGAGGAGTGTTCGATGTTCTCGATTTCCTCGTCATCCTTCCAAACAGCGGCAGAAGTCTTTTGCTGCACATGTCAATTCTACTGGTATGTATCCCTCCACACGCAGAGGCTTGGGATGACTTCTTCAACTAGTCTAAGTCGAGGAAATTCTTGCGGAAGAAGGGTGCTGAACCTCTCATCATATAGTCTGGATTAGATGTGTCAAGTAGCGGTACTCCCCTACCAGATAAAAATCGTCGGCTTCAAAGCTAGCCGGTTCGTATCCTATGGCCCAGTACCTATGTATATCTCACTATTAGTTTTTAAGTCTTCGTAAGTACTTAAGTATGGCCTGTTAATGAATCAAATAATCTGTAACAATTATTACAAATTATCACTTTTTTGGTATTAATTTATCCAAAAGAATTCCGGATTAGATGAAAGTGACAGTTCGCTTGGAGGCGAAGAAGATAGAAAATTTGGAAACTGCTTCGGAAAATAACAAATTAATCAGCTGCTCATAAAATTGCAAATTGTTACTGATTTCGCTTTCACGTTAGTTTTTTTTTTAATATTTTTCTCGTTGAGAGCAGCAGCCTTTGCCAGAAGCATGCGACATGTATTCCGTCTGCTTAAACGTGGGGTTATTAGAGAGTTCCTAAGAACTCCTTACCTAACTCTGCTATCGAACTTCAATCAATTCGGAGCCAATGGCGGGACGTTTCAAAGATCCTCACATTCCCATACAAGACTTCAAAAAGATATCTCGAGAAAAGAAGCAAAACTTTATCAATATTTGGGGAGAAAGGCATATCCTCTATTTGAGTGCATAATATTTCAATCTAAGTTCAGAGTAGATTACTTTTTTTTTTTAATAGAAAATTCAGCCAATACTACTTTGGACATTTCGGTATATTTATTGCGTGAAAAAGGCACAATTTCGAATCTTCAATAACCATCCTTGTTATATAAATGTATATACATATGTACGACCATACTGCGAACCGCAATACAAACTAAATTGAAATTTTGATATTATCTTTTGCGTCAAATATAAAAAAGCCACAAAAAATAGTCAATTTTGTAGTTTGGCAATATATGTATGCCCAATGGAAACATGAACATATGTTAAAAATAATTGCACATAAAATATACATAAATGAACACAATTATTTTTATGCGCCGCAAAAATTAAGCAAAGATTAAAAATTAACCGAAAATGAAGTATCAAAAATAAAGTACAGCCACAATTCAAATAAAACTTTATTTCCCAAGCTTTTGCGAGTAGCTGTACTACGCAAGCCTCTTCTCTGTTTCGCCATCTTTGCATCAGCTGCTTTGCCTTCCATGCATTATCGCTTAACCGCACACTGCCGAAAATTATATGGCATCACCTAATGAAAAGGCAACACCCCAAAAATTAAATATGCATAAATTTTAATTACCGACTGCCCTCCAAACGGCGATGAGTGGATAAAAATTAATTGAAATAAATAAATAAATAATAGTTTTCATGTGCTTCGTTAAAAGTGTTAACATAAAAATTCGTATTATTCGTTTTATAATTCAATTTTAGATTTTTGGTAAAACTAAATATTTTCGGCAATTTTTAACAATTTTTTTTTTCATGTCTACCTTGACTTCGCATCTCTGTTCGTTTTATTTTAGATTTTGTTTTTTTTGCTTGCTCGTTTTTGTTTTGCTGCTGCCGTCCACAGCTGGTTTATTAATAAATTTTTCATCAGCACAGTAGCTGATCAATAAATTGGCATTATAAAAATTTATAAGTCATCGTAAAATAAAGCAAACAATTAGGAAATGGGTACCAAAAACCAATATAATGCATACATTTGACCATATGGACGTAAATAATATGCAATTTGTAGATACCTGGTGTATCGGCAGACGTTTTATTGTGGCCTTATTATTATGCAATTCGTATATTTGTAGTCAAACACGTGATAGATGATAACCGTTTCGGCGAATAGAAGAAAATTGTGTTTAGAAAGATGAGTAGTGAAAGGTGTTTTTAAAATCGGACCTCTCTCCAATTGGTGTTATTGTATCTATGTCATTTTGGTAAGAAAAAACCTATCTCAATTTAGCCCTTTTTCTCTTTAAAATACTATTTCATTGGGTTCCCAAACAATATTTTAACGATTAACTGGCCTTGGGCGTAGGCTAAGATGCATTATTAATAAAAGCTTCATAAAAAGTTAAAAATTTTGAAGGACAACTTATTATTTTTTAATCCAAAGTGAAAGGTTCTGAAGTCACTTAAGTTCTTTTATCAAACTGCCATCGGTATATCGGTACTCTCCCTATTGAAGCGTAGATAAATAGTAAGGGCACGCGGGTGGTACAGTGATTATCGCTAGAGAGAAGTTCGCAAGTACGGTGCGGTGATCTGGGTTCCCAGGACCACCCTGGGAATGGTGAGGCAGACCCTCACCAAGATTCAACGTAGTTGAGGAGGCTCAAACATATGAGGTCACGCTTTTTCACCAGTCCGTCAGGCAGTGATATTGAAGGCAGAACTCTTGGAGCTCCTCAATTTTATTTGATAAATAGTGGTTCAGCCGGTTAAGAAAACAATTTCATCAGACCTTGCATCAGTGCTGACACACAACTAAACCAACTGAACTATTCCATTTTATTAGCTAAAATTGCAAATTTGTATTTAAGAATAAAAAATTACGCAAAATTTACTGTCGCGAACTCGTAACTCAGACAAAAACCCAACAATAAAATCACGTAGAACTCCCTTCGCACGTAGTAACAGTTCAAATTGAATGTGCTTTACTTTGACTCACGCACTTTTATTATGCAAAAAAAAATATATAAAGCACGAGCTGCCTAAATTTTAGTGCCTCTACGCGTTTCGGCTACAGAGCTATGTATGTAAAACCCTTTTTCGCCACCTACTCACTCATAAACTTTATCAAAAATTGCATACTGTTTAGTTGGTGTGTCATCAACTCTGCGGTTGACATTCTTGTGAACCAACGAGCGAGTAAAAACATCATTAAAAAATCTCAAAGGCCACAGTAACAATAATAATAACAACAAACACGTGCGCAGACTCACAACAAACATGTAAGTATGGACATACATACTACATTCACATAAGAGCATAATAAAAATTAAGCAATATTTGCTTTGTTGTTAACAAGCTGACAATATATGGGCGACACTGTTGGCTGGTTGTGTGTGCGGTTATGTGATTATGGGGCACAAAAGGTTCAGTGAAAGACAAAAGGCAATCCAAGAGAAAAACAAAAAGCAAAAAATATATTAAACGTACAGAAAAAGGCTGAGAAATATCAAAATAAAAAAAATAAAAAAATAAAATACTACATTAAAATGTAGAAGGCGCAACGGCAGACGGAGGCTGAAACTGTCATGAAGAAAATTCCACCGAATTGAGCCAATACAGACAGACCCTAAATCGAGTAGAGTTGTATATAAAATCTTGTGTTTTTGTTGTTGTTCTACATTGTCGCAGACAACAGCATGCAAGACTAGACCTCACCGACCTNTTCGTATCCTATGGCCCAGTACCTATGTATATCTCACTATTAGTTTTTAAGTCTTCGTAAGTACTTAAGTATGGCCTGTTAATGAATCAAATAATCTGTAACAATTATTACAAATTATCACTTTTTTGGTATTAATTTATCCAAAAGAATTCCGGATTAGATGAAAGTGACAGTTCGCTTGGAGGCGAAGAAGATAGAAAATTTGGAAACTGCTTCGGAAAATAACAAATTAATCAGCTGCTCATAAAATTGCAAATTGTTACTGATTTCGCTTTCACGTTAGTTTTTTTTTTAATATTTTTCTCGTTGAGAGCAGCAGCCTTTGCCAGAAGCATGCGACATGTATTCCGTCTGCTTAAACGTGGGGTTATTAGAGAGTTCCTAAGAACTCCTTACCTAACTCTGCTATTGAACTTCAATCAATTCGGAGCCAATGGCGGGACGTTTCAAAGATCCTCACATTCCCATACAAGACTTCAAAAAGATATCTCGAGAAAAGAAGCAAAACTTTATCAATATTTGGGGAGAAAGGCATATCCTCTATTTGAGTGCATAATATTTCAATCTAAGTTCAGAGTAGATTACTTTTTTTTTTTAATAGAAAATTCAGCCAATACTACTTTGGACATTTCGGTATATTTATTGCGTGAAAAAGGCACAATTTCGAATCTTCAATAACCATCCTTGTTATATAAATGTATATACATATGTACGACCATACTGCGAACCGCAATACAAACTAAATTTAAATTTTTATATTATCTTTTGCGTCAAATATAAAAAAGCCACAAAAAATAGTCGATTTTGTAGTTTGCAAATATATGTATGCCCAATGGAAACATGAACATATGTTAAAAATAATTGCACATAAAATATACATAAATGAACACAATTATTTTTATGCGCCGCAAAAATTAAGCAAAGATTAAAAATTAACCGAAAATGAAGTATCAAAAATAAAGTACAGCCACAATTCAAATAAAACTTTATTTCCCAAGCTTTTGCGAGTAGCTGTACTACGCAAGTCTCTTCTCTGTTTCGCCATCTTTGCATCAGCTGCTTTGCCTTCCATGCATCATCGCTTAACCGCACACTGCCGAAAATTATATGGCATCACCTAATGAAAAGGCAACACCCCAAAAATTAAATATGCATAAATTTTAATTACCGACTGCCCTCCAAACGGCGATGAGTGGATAAAAATTAATTGAAATAAATAAATAAATAATAGTTTTCATGTGCTACGTTAAAAGTGCGCGGCAGTTATGGCAGTTGCGAATTTAAAAAACTAACATAAAAATTCGTATTATTTGTTTTATAATTCAATTTTAGATTTTTGGTAAAACTAAATATTTTCGGCAATTTTTAACAATTTTTTTTTTTTCATGTCTACCTTGACTTTGCATCTCAGTTCGTTTTATTTAAGATTTTGTTTTTTTTTACTTGCTCGTTTTTGTTTTGCTGCTGCCGTCCTCCGCTGGTTTATTAATAAATTTTTCATCAGCACAGTAGCTGATCAATAAATTGGCATTATAAAAATTTATAAGTCATCGTAAAATAAAGCAAACAATTAGGAAATGGGTACCAAAAACCAATATAATGCATACAATTGACCATATGGACGTAAATAATATGCAATTTGTAGATACCTGGTGTGTCGGCAGACGTTTTATTGTGGCCCTATTATTATGCAGTTCGTATATTTGTAGTCAAACACACGTGATAGATGATAACCGTTTCAGCGAATAGAAGAAAATTGTGTTTAGAAAGATGAGTAGTGAAAGGTGTTTTTAAAATCGCACCTTTCTCCAATTGGTGTTATTGTATATGTGTCATTTTGATAAGAAAACCCCTATCTCGATTTAGGCCATTTTCCCTTTAAAATACTATTTCATTGGGTTCCCAAACAATATTTTAATGATAACGAACTGACGTTGGGCGTAGGGTAAGATGCATTTTTAATAAAAGCTTAATTGAAAAGGAAAAATGTTGAAGAAAAACTTATTATTTTTCAATCCAAATTCAAACCTTCTAAAGCCACTTAAGTCGTTTTATCAAAATGCCACCGATATATCGGTACTCTCCCTATTGAAGAGAAGGTAAATAGAAAGGGCACGCAGATGGTACAGTGATTACGCTATAGGGAAGTTCGCAAGTAATCGCTGCGACATCGTCCAAAGAAGGCTCAACCGTGCATAGGTTTAAATATCAACCCTTCTAAAATAGCTATAGTCCCCTGCATCAAAAAACGAACTCTTCAGGAGATGAGAAATTTGACCTTAGATGGGTTCACGATCAATGTCGCCACCGACGTGAAGTAACTGGGACTTATCCTGGGTACACTCCCAGGATCCTAAGATGGGAGTACACCATGATAGTGGGACTAGTAGTGACCTACGGTGCGGTGATCTGGGTTCCCAGGACCACCCTGATTCAACGTAGTTGAGGAGGCTCAAACATATGAGGTCACGCTTTTTCACCAGTCCGTCAGGCAGTGATATTGAAGGCAGAACTCTTGGAGCTCGTCAATTTTATTTGATAAAAAGTTGTTCAGCCGGTTAAGAAGAAAGCAATTTCATCTGACCTTGCCTCAGTGCTGACACACAACTAAACCGTCTGAACTATTCCATTTTATTAGCTAAAATTGCAAATTTGTATTTAAGAATAAAAAATTACGCAAAACTTGCTGTCGCGAACTCGTAACTCAGACAAAAACCCAACAATAAAATCACGTAGAACTCCCTTCGCACGTAGTAACAGTTCAAATTGAATGTGCTTTACTTTGACTCACGCACTTTTATTATGCAAAAAAAAATATAAAAATATAAAGCACGAGCTGCCTAAATTTTAGTGCCTCTACGCGTTTCGGCTACAGAGCTATGTATGTAAAACCCTTTTTCGCCACCTACTCACTCATAAACTTTATCAAAAATTGCATACTGTTTAGTTGGTGTGTCATCAACTCTGCGGTTGACATTCTTGTGAACCAACGAGCGAGTAAAAACATCATTAAAAAATCTCAAAGGCCACAGTAACAATAATAATAACAACAAACACGTGCGCAGACTCACAACAAACATGTAAGTATGGACATACATACTACATTCACATAAGAGCATAATAAAAATTAAGCAATATTTGCTTTGTTGTTAACAAGCTGACAATATATGGGCGACACTGTTGGCTGGTTGTGTGTGCGGTTATGTGATTATGGGGCACAAAAGGTTCAGTGAAAGACAAAAGGCAATCCAAGAGAAAAACAAAACAAAAAAAATGTATTAAACGTACAGAATAAGGCTGAGAAATATCAAAATAAAAAAAAATAAAAAAAAAGAAATACTACATTAAAATGTAGAATGCGCAACGGCAGACGGAGGCTGAAACTGTCATGAAGAAAATTCCACCGAATTGAGCCAATACAGACAGACCCTAAATCGAGTAGAGTTGTATATAAAATCTTGTGTTTTTG